>NC_062965.1:14788822-14828319 GCF_023119035.1 Salvia hispanica | reverse complement strand
ATAAATTGTGTTCTATGACGGAAGAGCTAAGTAAACTAAATGACGAAAGCACTTGGTGCGGTGCATTCCAGTCCCTTCAAATCTCTGAAATTCCTCATAATTTATCCATGTTCTTCATATCTTAGACCCTTAGCACCATCATATGTTTAAGAAATAGGTTGATTGCTGTTTAAACAAGCTAAAACCTGCTAGCTTAGCCTAATAGAAGCAATTTAGCCGAATATTGTTTCTTGCTTCCTAGCCTTTACCTATTTCCTGAACAGTCAAAAAATCATTTGTTTTGAAAGACGGACTATCTCTTCCAAAGGCTTTTTTACTAAATACATACTCCGTTCAGTCCCATCACAACTGCTAAAACATTAGCGACGAATGTCATTTATGAATCTGCATTGTCTTGGCTCATAAGACAGCATACAACAATTAAAATGACATCATACAGTACATCATAAGAAAAAGTAATAAAACGCCGTATAAAACAATTAAAATGCCATCATATGCACGTAGTCACGAGATCCAAAGAAAAAGTAATCAAACACCATACATTGCACTAACAGGAAGTTTATTTATTTGTTATCTATAGTTATTGTATCAAATTGAACGTTTCTATGTATTGCCATTGGCAATAAACATATCGGATTTAAGGCATTCGAGAAACCTTCGCCAATAAGTTGGTAATCTTATGAAACGGTATTGACTGGATCGCATGTATTGCCTATAACAAATATGTCAGATATATGACAAACGAAAAACTTCACCAATAAGTTGACGATCTTATGAAATGTCATTGGCAAACAAACAGCAAAGCAATCACAACTTACAGTTCTTCCGTCTATGACGTGCCTTTCCTTGACAACTTTCTCAGCAACAGAAGCATCAGCAAAAACAATGAAACCAAAGCCGCGAGCACGGCCAGTGGTGCGATCCTTCATGATCACCGCTTCAACTACTTCACCAAAAGTCTGAAAATACTCCCTCAATCGCTCCTCACTGGTGTCCCATGAAATCCCACCAATGAAAAGCTTTCCAGGCTCCATTTCCATTATAGCAAATTACCTGATCTCCAATCAAACAGTCAATAATCCTAATCCAAAAAACATCATCACTTCATCCATACACATCAATACACACGCATATATCCATAATCACCAACAAAAAAGGAATCAAACAAACTCAATAAACTGAACAAGATAGAGAGGGATCCACCGTCAAGTGAAGCTAGATCAGTAAACAGATGATGTGACAATCAAATTCGATATATTAGGCAGCTCAATCAATACAGAATCATTCATTAACAGCAAAGGAATACAATCATAATGCGGATGAGTCAAGAAAAGCATACCTTAAAGCAACAAACCTACTCAGATTAAAAAAATAGGCAATCTGCTGTGTTCGACAGATCGAAAACCAAAAGCAGGCGCAATCCAAAACCCACCTGAAAAGGAGTAAAAAGAATCAAACTTTGAGATGGAATGAGCAAGGGAGATCGATGTGGAGCGAGTATTTACGGAAGAGTGGAAGCCCAGATGAAAAAGGGATTGAATTCAAGATCTGAGAGGAGGCATAGATAGGGAAGCAGAGGGCTGAATTCAGGCCCTCTTCTTTTCTTCTCCTTTTCTTTTTCTTGTTTAGTAAAATTCAGTCCTTGCTAGAATTGCAAGAGATGATATATATATAAATTTGTGTGTGTATTTATTTATTTATTTCTATTATTTATTGTTTGATTTGTGATAGAGAGAGTGTGGCCAGTGGAGATCGATTTTCACATCCAAAATGTGGCTAAACGGGTAACTATTGGAGTCGACATATTCTGTATATATTATTGTGTGTGTGTGTGTGAGAGAGAGAGAGAGAGAGAGAGAGAGCGCGCTCTTTGGCTATCCTCTGTGATGTAAGAAATGTAGGAGACGAGAAGATGGAAGCGGTGACGACTCTATTTCTAATTAATTCTATATTAATATAGTAATATAAATTACGTGGATGCTAAATTGTCGTGTGAACAACTATGAAAGAGAAGATAAAAAAGTGGGTAAAGTATAATAAATGAATTTTCCATTTTTTAAATAAGATAATTTTTTATGGACATTCCAAAATAAAAAAAGAAATATAAGATTATTTTTCGTGCATTGAGAGTATAAGTTGGATATTCGTTGGTACGCCCTACTTTAATTGAGTACTAGTATAGTACTCCTACTACTCTGTATTCGTTTTTTTGGATCATCTCTATAATTGAATCATTTTTTATAGCAAAAATAACAATGCATTTATCCATTTATCTTTCTTAGTACTACTATTTATTTTGGGTTTGGATCCCCTGCTATGGCTCCAAGAACAGGGGCTGCGGTTACGTACAGCCAATTTTTATATAATAAATTATAACATTAAAATAATATATAAAATATTAACTTTTTTTATTTTAAAAAATTTGGTGTGTGTAACAGCAGCCCCTGCTGTGCTTGGAGCCACAGCAGGGGATCCAAATCCATTTATTTTCTTCCCTATTTAACCCATTCTTCAATTATTTATTTCATTCGTTATCCTACTGTACTTTCTCTTTTCCAATTTTTATTCTATATACTTTGTTCTCAATTCACTTCTTTTGATATGGTACATAGTTATTTCTTGTTAAGTAGGACTGATCAAAAGTAAAATCATACTCTACTCTCTCTGTCCGCCATTCAGAGTCCTATTCCTTGACGGCACGGGTTTTAAGAAATATTAAAGAAAAGTGGATGGAAAAAAGTTAATTGAGTAATGATCCCACTTGTATATATTAGTTTTAAATGAAATGTGAGTGAAATGAGTTAGTGGAATGTGAGAACCTATTATTATTTATGGTAAAAGTGAACCGAGACTCTTATTCGCGGACGGATTAAAATGAAAAAACGAGACTCCTATTCGCGGATGGAGGGAGTAAGTTTAATTACACTAATATCTTGTAGACGACGTTTATATTGCATAGGGCTAGCCTAGTGCACTTGGAGTACACCCTAATTTATTGATATGATCGAAACTAATATTGAAATATCATGTTGAACATAACAAAGAATTACCTATATTGATATGATGGATGTCTGGGAGTTGCATTGGTTTAGAAAATGTAGATATCACACAAATTTATTTGGGTATACTAAAAGGAGAAAAGAGTAAAATATATGTAACGCAAGACATTAGAAAATAAACAGACATGCTTGCTTCATTTGGAGGCAAGGCACTAATGTCACATGCTTCAATTTGAGACAAGTTGGTCACTCACTATGTCTATTTTAAAAAGAAAGAAAAAAAAAACATCAAAATGATAAAAAGGCAATTATCAACCAATTTGTACTAAGGTAAAAATTAATCAATTCACAAGTGTAATGATTCGAAGTTGTGAGTTATAGATAAAAACATTAATTCACAACCCCAACTATGTGACATTGTGAATTACATTAATTAACATAAAACTTTGAAGTTTAGAATGGTAAAAAACTACTACTCCGTAATTAACAATCGAGACTACGAATTACAAATAAAACATTACTATGAGTTATGTTATATTGAATATGTTTCAATTTCACTTTGTAATAAAGATGTCTTTAGTTTTTACGGTTGTCAAAATTTTAAAATACCAAAAAAAATCCTCAATTTTTTAATTATATGCAAAACATCTTATGATAAGCACTAGATAATGCTACTCGCTCAGTTTCACCATCATGTACTGTTGAAATAAATTAAACAAGTACTAGTTCTAAAATACAAATAAAAAGTACTTTAAACTAGTGATAAAAAATATAATACTAGAAATTTGATAATTTGACGGTCAGCTTTATTTCCCACTTTAAATAGGTATAATGGTTTATATATTTTTTTAATTTTATTAAAGTAGAGTGCGAGAGGTGTGTGAAGAACAGAGGGAATCGAATCGAGATAAGCCATCACCATCTCTATTATATTAACTGTATATACAATTAAGATGGCAGATTTATTTCATCTAATTAATGTTGATAATTTCCAAGATGATGCTGAGTCCACATGTACTACGTCTTCATACATTAAATCTTATTATAAATCTATAGTCCATAAAATAAAACATTGATCTTAATTAATGGCGGCACTTTTGTCATATAAAGAAAGTAATTATATGCTTTGTCTTTGTCTATCTGTGAAAATTCATTTATACATTGAAATAATCTTGGACGTCTAAAAAATAAATACAAATCACTTAATAATTGATGAAGGGAATATTATTTTGAGCTCGATATGAGTTTGAGTTGAGAAAGAAAGATGCTAGCCATATATTAATGGAAATAGTGACAAATTAGAAAATGAGTACTTAATTTGATGCTGTAAAAAAAAAAAGAAGTGAATTGGGAACCATGTCTTTTTTTTAAAATATAATAATACTAGAAACAATTATGAATTTGAAATATACATAATAATTAAGATCATGAGTCCATATTAACTTTTTTTGTTTACATAGTCCATGTTAACTTTAATTCTTCTACTTTAATAATTAGAGATGAAATTTGAATTAAGCTACACATGTTCTTAATATTAAAATGAAAATAGTAATGCTAATAGTATGAGTCAACACGCTAAAAGTGAAAGACTTTGGCCAAATGAATGCCTGTTAATATAAAAATTAGAATATTCTTTATTTCATAATATAATTAAATCTGTTGTTAGAATTATTCCATCATCGTCCAACTAATATACACCAAATTTGCAACGGGTGGTTGAAAATGTTTCACATATGAAATTCGCCGCCTTTACCACTTACCAATATGGTGGAATTATTATAACTTCATTCATCTGCTTTAGAATTAGTATTATCGTTGTTAATTAATAACAGTAATTACATTACTAGTGTTATCATCGTTATGTTATTTCACTATTTGAAATTCTCAATGAATTAATGTCTCATTGTAAAAAATCAAGTTTTTTAATGATAGCCTGTTCCAACTACCAAGTGGAACCTTAGCCAGCAATTAATAGACAAATATATTAATGTGTTAATGGAGTAATAATGAGAGAGTATTAATTTTTATGCATCGAGAATGGGGTATTTAATGACTTTTATGGGTCTTTTAGTAGTATAAAAAATTATCTGGTCAAAATTTTAGATTGGCATTACATCAGAATAAAGAATTATTGTGGAGGACAAGAAATCTTTATGGAAGAAAATTGTGACTTCAGACCATAATATTAGTCACATTAGGTAAAGGTAATCTACAAGAATGAAGAAATAAGGTATCCAAGCATTTGGGTTGAGATCACTTTTAGCAAAGAAGTAACCCATGATATTGTGTTTTTACTTTTTTGCAAATAGGAAATGGAACATATTTGAGCGTAGACATTCCAATAGTTTGTGGCTTTATATTAATATTACAATAGCTGGAACCTCAAAGTTGAATGAGAGGCCCATTTTTCAGATTTGACAAGAAGGTTTGGACATCTTTTTTTTATATGTTTGCACTTTGCATGATTGATGACTAAAAAAATAGAGTTGCTTTCCAGAAAATGGATCGAAGTGGAAAGTCAAGAAAAAGTTCATTTTATGGAGACATGGGTTGAGGATTTATGGAGGGACTTCTGATTAAAGTTCACAAATAGGAAGGAAGAAGCCGATAATCTTGTCGATTGCTACTAAGGTGATATACAACCGAGAAATGTATTAGTATTTCATTTTTTTATTGCTGAACTTTTGTGTTTTACATGTTGCTCATCAATTGAGCCTTTAATTCTAACAAAAAATAAAATAAACAAGTAAATTTTTAAATGGTTTTAGAAAATATTTGATTTTTAGAATTGATACTAGTACAATACTAAAATTTAAATAAAAAATGATAAATTAAAAAAAAACGATATTGTGACTCTTCCAAAAACCCTAGCCCCTAAAACCCCTTTGGTTTCACCCAAAACCCTCAAACACATCCATGTCTCCATACTATCAAATGATTCATACAAATCAATCACCATTTCTCTGAGAAATTCCCACATCAATTCACACACTGCAATCATAAATGATTAAAATTTGTAGAATGAAATCACTCCTCGCTATCAGTCCATCCTTCTCCAATTCCGTCGCTGCCGCAGCTTCTTTCAACCTCTACTTCCATTCCAGACCTTCCACTCTTCTTCGCAAAAGGACCAATATTAACCCCTCCAAAAACCCTAATTTTTATCCGGCCATATTTTCGGTCAATTCAGTTGGTAATTATGCAAATGTAGAGTCTAGCAGTAGCAGTCAAAGTCGAGGATTATGCACCGATGGCCGTTCATCCGGTGAGATTCATGTGATTGTGGGGCCCATGTTCGCCGGGAAGACCACCACCCTCCTCAAGAGAATGAAGTCCGAGAGCAGTAATGGCAGGTTCGATTGATATCCTTCCTTGTTGGCTTTTATTGTTATACTAGTTGTTAAATTTGTCAACTTTGCTGATTTAGTTAACCAATTATTGCGTTTTTGCAATCGGCTCATTTTTTTTTTCCAATTGGCCTGCAAATTTTCACCAAAGAGAGATTAATTTCTGAGCTGTGTTGGACCTTGAGGGTTGTAGAATTGATAGTAAACACCCAATGGTCCCGCCCGTTACTTGCTGTGGGCGTTCCTTAAGTTTGGAGTCTTATACTTCAGTTCAGAAGCTAGGATTTGATGCTATTTTGAGTTTAAAGGTTGGATTAATTGTCACTATTGAGATATCCCCAGATTTCAGGGTAACATAGGGAATTCCGGCCAGTTGGATAGAACATTGAAGGATCTCTGTTTCATCGGGAGAGTTAAAGAAGCTGTTGGAATATTATGCTGCACGGGAATGCAAGTACATTCCGACACGTATTCACTTGTCTTGCAAGAATGCATATTTAGGAAGGAATATAAGCAGGGAAGAAGGATTCATTGGCAAATGGTGGCCTTTGGATTTATTCCTAATGAGTATCTAAAGATCAAGATCCTGATCCTGTATGCAAAGTCTGGAGATTTGGGTTCAGCACACGTACTTTTTGACATGTTGCAAACGAGAAATTTGATTTCGTGGAATGCATTAATTGCAGGATACGTGCAAAAGGGGATGGACGAGGTGGGCTTGAGTCTGTATCACAGGATGAGGCAGCTTGGTTGGATGCCTGATCAGTACACCTTTGCGTCTGTATTTAGGGCATGTTCTTCCCTAGCTATCCTGGAACAGGGAAAACTCGCCCATGGCGTACTGATTAAGAGTCAAATTAACGGCAACATTGTAGTTAATAGTGCACTTATGGATATGTATTTCAAATGCAGCAGCCCTTTTGATGGGTTTAGGGTATTTGATACGTCTTTGGACAGGAATGTGATAATATGGACTTCATTAATATCTGGATATGGCCTCAATGGAAGAGTATCTGAGGTTTTGGATTTTTTTCATCAGATGATAAATGAAGGTGTCAAACCAAACCAAATCACATTTCTTGCTGTACTTTCCGCATGCAGCCATGGAGGGCTGGTGGATAAAGGGTGGGAATACTTTTCTTCAATGATGAGAGACCATGGTGTTCAGCCAAGAGGAAAGCATTATGCTGTCATGGTTGATCTTTTAGGCCGTGCTGGTAGGTTAGAGGAGGCTTATGAATTCGTCCAAACATCACCTTATAAAGAGCACCCAGCAGTATGGGGTGCTTTACTTGGTGCGTGTAAAATTCATGGAAATATGGATATGGTGAAACTTGCTGCGAAGAACTTCTTTGAGTTAGAACCCGAAAATGCTGGAAAGTATGTAGTCCTGTCTAATGCTTATGCAACGTTTGGTTTATGGAAGAATGTCGCAGAGGTTCGGAGGGTAATGAAGGGGTCAGGGATAAAAAAGGAGCCTGGCCATAGCATGATAGAGATACGAAAGGAGGCCCATTTCTTCTTTATGGGACATAATACTCATAGTGAGACAGAACAGATTCATTGGCTGATTAGAGAATTAGCCTTTATTATGAAAGATGTCATCGATGCTGCGGACTTCAGTATTGAATTGGAGTAAAATTATAGTAAGTAGTTCGTAAGGTGATCAGATTTGAGCTACAATTTTTCAGTAGCATATATGCCCATGGCTCATCAGTAGTGAGACATGGAAATGTTAGATGGATGTGCTGTATTTTTGGTTAACAACTAATCAATACGGACAATTGGACTACTATGTTAAGAAGAAATACAAACTTTCCGCATAAGGACAACACGGTGCACAGTATATAAAGGTAGGGGTGCACAGGAAATGAACCCTTTATCTGATGACTTTGACTTGACACATCTTTCTTCATTTTTGGTGGTTCATTATTCCTCTTTTATGCATATTTTGAAATTGATTTCATCCTTTTCTGTGTGAACCTATCTTTTCCTTATATTGTTGTATCAAATCTTAGTTGGGGTTATGATTTTGCAGAAATGTAGCCGTAATAAAATCGAACAAAGACAATAGGTATGCGTTAGATTCTATTGTGACGCATGATGGAGAAAAGTTGCCCTGCTTACCTTTAGCGAATCTCTCATCAGTTCGAGAAAAGCTGGGTGCTGAATTGTATGATAAGGTCTGGTCTTCTTCATTCTATTTCTTTGACCTAGAAATACTCTACAATTCCTACATGTTAGCTAATATCCACTCTTTTCCTAACAAACAGCTAGACGTGATTGGTATCGATGAGGCTCAGTTTTTCGAAGACTTGTACGACTTCTGCTGCAAAGCTGCAGATCATGATGGGAAGACTGTAATAATAGCTGGTTTGGATGGTGATTACTTAAGGTGGTGCTTTATCTTTGACTATAAGACTAGTAACGAAGGCTACCTTCTCTTACATTTTGTGTATTGTTGTTTGTAGAAGGAGCTTCGGATCAGTACTCGATGTGATCCCCATTGCTGATTCAGTTACCAAACTTAGTGCCCGGTGCGAGGTATGTGGTAAACGGGCACTGTTTACACTGAGGAAGACGGATGAGACGAAAACAGAAGTTATTGCTGGGGCAGATGTATATATGCCTGTTTGCCGCAACCACTATGTAAGCGGACAAGTGGTTAAAGAGGCTACCAAAGCTGTGCTCGACTCTCACAACCTCAAGATTAGCTCGGTTTTATAGGCCTTCGCCTCTGATCTTTTTCGTGATTTCTGGTGTTTTCAATTCACAAACATCTGCCTCTGCCTGTATTAATCTGATTAGTATGTAGTATTAGTAGTAGTAGCTATGAATAACTATGTTACATACTATGTATTATTAGTGCTTAATTATTGTCAACATATTTGAGCTTTCCATACTCTCGAATTATCTCCTCCCCTCTTTAATCAGTATAGAAAAAAAAATTTAGATTACCACATTATCAACAAAACATAAATTTTTAGATTTATTGCTTTCATTGAGAGTTGAACTCAAGACCTCCCGCTTACTAAACGGGTGCTCTAACCAACTGAGCTATGAAAGCCTTGCTGACGGGTACTATAATGTTTTGATTTTAATATATTTGGAACAGTTATACTTGATGTTACTGATACCTTAGGAATCATACTATAATCAATGTATGTAAATTTATTTCATAGATATCTGAATACATAAACAATCAGTTATTTCAATAATTTTGTTAAAAATGTAACTTATCAAAGAAAATAAAATCTTAATTTGGAAAACCAATTGCACAAAAAATGGTAGTATCATTTTATACAAATACCTACATGAGAATCTCAGCATACAGTATGAAAAAATTACTACATTTAAGAGCTACATGGATAGACAAGAATCCCATTACAGCTACAACCTTCTCCAAACCAAATTATTTTTCTTGTATGCAGTGGTTGTTGGCCCTTTGATGGCACCCTCATCCTTCAAGAACCCGAGCACAATCTTCCCGCCCTTCGTCTGGTTCAACTCTCTTCTGTAAGGCTCTAGAGACTTCATCAGAAGCTCGCACAGCCACTCAAGCCTGCGTACCTTCAATCAACACATTCCAATCATCAAAAAATTTCAATGATTGTTAGGTAAATTGTGACAACAAGAATAGTACCTTAGTCTCCTTTAAACCCTTTTGAATGACATAGTTCCCATACAGATCTTGAGCAAGCTGCAGTGATGCTCGAGGTGTTATAATGATTTCCTTCACCACATACACTAATCCAAGATCTGAAGCCATCATGCACTTCTCCACCACATGGCTCCCTCCTCTCTGCTGAGAGAGCTCCACAATCCTCCCTCGAAGGCCTAGCACCACCGACGAACTCACCTGGGGCTCTTTCTTCAAGGCGAGAAGGCTCTGCACGACATAGTTCCCGTACTCATGGAACGAGAGCTCAACCGAGCAAGCTGCTATGGCTTTGAGAAGCCTTTGCCTCTCCTCCCCACTGATTTTTTCGATTAGCTCGTTTAGTGATATGCATCCCACTTTATCCTTGGCTAGCTCTTGGCAGTAGAGTATTGCTTGCTCATATAAAACTTTGTTAGGCTGATGGAAGCAATCAAAGCAAGTCTGCATCACTGATGTTGCTGTGTCATCAGTCATGATGGCCCAAAACTGAGTGGAGAAAATCTTTGTTATGGCTAAGGCATGGCTTGGATTCTTCACCCTTTTGATGAGCTTGCAAATCGAACTTGCTCTGTCGAAATCACAATGCTATTAGAGGAAGGGATAGTTAATTGGAAGTGAAAAACAACAAATTAAATTAACAAACCCTTGTTTGCAGAATGCAGCATTGATGAAGGATTGGCTTGACAGCAACACGTCTTCGACGATCAAGTCCAACTGATTGCCACGACACGCGCCAACGAGCTTTTTGAAGACGATGGAGAGGGATTGGTCCGTCATGAGTTGGAGATAGGAGCCCTGCATGATCAAGAGAAGGCTGTTTATTTCCACATAGTCTCCTCTCTTGAGAAGCTCTTGCAGCCAAGTTAGGTCGAATTGGGGCCCGGATTCGACGTTGCTCGTTGATCCAACGTCGAAGCCTGTGTAGACCACATTGCCTGTGATCGAACTGAATCCATTATTAGGGATAAAGCTTGAGTCTTGATCAAGAAAGAGTTGGTTGTTCTTGGCCGTTGATGGAGGCAAAACCCCTGGTATGAGGTCAAACTCTAGTCCTACAAAATCAAGAAAATCAGTTAACAAAACCCTAAATTGATGAAAGGTTAAAGTGAATTTCACCTTTCTCCGGCAAACAAGATTTATCAGCGGCGGCGGTGGAGGTGGGGGCTGCCAATTCCAAATTGCCGTCGCTGTACATCTTGAAATTCCCAAAACGGAGGAATAAATTTCTGGGGTGTTTTTGGGCATGATTGGGAGTTGGATTGTCCATGCTGGGAGAGGGAGAAGGATCCATGATGATGAGGAAATATTTGGAGGAGGAAGGATTGGTTAAATAGAGATGTTTGGTTGTGAATTTGAATGTGATTGGGATTAGGGCTTTGACTGTGATGAATTGAGGAAGAAGGAGTGGAGGTTTTGCGGAGATGGAGATGACCGTTAATTCCTATTTTTGTGGGATTCGAAGTTGAGTTATGTTCACACTCAACTTCTACTTATAGTATGGAAACTTTTCTTTTTACTTCGATTTTATAAAGATGGTAAGTTGGAAGTTAACAAAATTTAATTTGGAATATTTTTTAAAAACCAATTTGGAGTTGTATTTGTAGACGACTCAAACTCGTGATAGAGTAAATGTTAATTTAATACTATGTGTGGTATCTATTTTACTCTCTCTCAGCTGGAAGATATACATATACAATATATCATAAATTGTAGAATATACGTATATATAGTACTAGTAATACATAAATTTAAATTTATCAGTGATATACTTGTCAAGCATATCAAATGGAGAGAAGATTGAGAGAATAAGAGAAGATTGAGAGGATAAAGGGAGAATAATTGATTGCATTATTGTCCTAGGATAGATTGATTACAATTGATTGTGTTTTCCATAGATAGTCTATCTTCACACCTATACAATAAGGTGTTGAATCACATTGTAAAACATAAACAGAGAAATACAAACACAATCTTCTATTCCTATAACTTTCTCAATATGCACGGTACTCTGAACCTCTCCTCTCTCAATTACCATCTCTAAGAATAATTGCATAAATTTAATAGCATGATAGATCATTAAGATATCTTATAATCCAATCAAAGTAACATTATTTAAGTGTTTTTAAACAAGTTGAATAAAACAAGAAAAATAACGTCTAGGTGGCTTGGGAATAATATACTCCACATCTCAAGTTTTCACATCATTAAATTTACACAAATTAAGATGTGACGTAGTTGTCGTTACTACATGCAAAACAAATTTGTAGCATGTGCCAACAACTATATAGATATCGATAATGACATAATTAAGACATAAAAGAAACATACTTAATTAGGTTAAAGCAAGTCGTGAAAATTCTTGATTAGTTATAATTTTGTATATTAATTAATAGATCATATTTTTTTTAAAATCTATCACACTCTTATCAATTTCGTGAATTGAAGGTTTCATGTTTTTTCATTGAAAATATATGCATATAGCAAAATAGTTGGATTAATACGTTTTGTTAAAATAGTGAGTTAAAAGAAATTGAAGTACATTTGTTTAGTCACATAGACAATCTTATATTCTTATGGTTTTTAAGTCTCATTAAGAATAAAAAAGTTTAAATAATTATTAATCATGAATTCAAACATTTATTGAGTGTTTTGATAACCATGGAATATGGAGTAATGCTGAAAGTCCCTGAAATAGCCTAGCTAAGCCCATGCTGAAAACGCTGTTTTGCCGAGATTATTAAAAAAATCGTTATAGACTGCCAGCTACTAAATATAAGTACTCTACCAAATAATTGGAATCTGAAAAACGTGATAACAATTACTTGTATTAATTCAAAGTTTTAAAACTAAATTAATATTAATAAGTGAATCAGCGAAGGTATCGATTATTAAATTGATTGAACTGATCTATCGTATCGGAATACCCTGTCCCTAGCACCGTATATTATATAAAAAAAATTTCATTACAAATTCAACTTTAAAAATTGCCAAGAAATCTACAAGTTTACCTATTACTTTAAATAACAGATAGTAATAAGTATGGTCAAAATTTTTATCAAATCTCTTCAGTATAACAACTTTGATAGTTATAAATCCAAATCATTATATCCAATAATGAACTCTTTCACTCGCAATTTCAACTTTGTTAATCCAATTCCAAGTCATCAAATTCATTGTTGATTTTTCAGTAATCAACTTTAAAAAGATAACAAGTGCAACTGTAGATCTGTTCATGGTCGAATCAGTCAATTTTTCAGTGCATAGCAGTGTAAATGTAACATCCCAAATTTCCGAACCCTAATTTTAGAGCCCTAGAATTTATTATTGATGACGTGGGAGATGTGAATTATTTGATAAATGAATTTATTGCATGAGTTTCTTTGACCGGGAAGTTTGAAAAGTCAAACTTGTTAATTAGGTGATGTGGCATGTGATTTATTAAATTATGAGGGGAATTATTTGTTTAAGGGTGAGTGAGAATATTAGGGAAAATTTCCATATATATACTAGCCACCTAATTTTTGAGATTTTCGAATACTTGGACTCTTGGAGAGGGAATTCTATTTTTCCGAATTTAATTTAATTCTTGGGATATTTATCCAAATTAAATCCAAAACCCAATTATTTCCCTATTTCTTAATGGGAAAAATCGAGCCCTATTAATATTAAGGTGATTTTCGAAAATCACCTAGCTTTGGGAAAAGAGGAATTTATTTTATTTTATTCGATCCATTATTTGATCTCCTTCCATACCTAGAATTAAATTATTCTACCAAATCTTTCCATACCTCAAGAGATCTTGCCATATCTTATTTTAGTTAATATTCAAAAATCCATGCCTTATTTAACGCACATATTACACGCCTATTTTCTATGCCAATGGGGGAGGATTTTTATTTTTATTTTGCTCCGTGATATTTTATTCTACTCCGTAAAATATACCAAAACAAAATATTGGCTAATTAAGGGCCATATATATTTCGAAAATTCCATACTTGATACCCTAGTCTATTTTTGTTATTTCTTCTTCCCTACTCCACAATATTTGTTTTATTTAATTGTGGAGAATAATATCTTACCAAATATTCTCTTTTATTTACCTAAAGATCTTATTGAACACTATAAATAAGAGAAACCCCTAACCCTAGCCCCCATAATTTTCGCCCCTCTCTTCTCTCTCACTCTCTCCAATTTTTCTTCTATTCTTCAATATTTTGTCATCTTTTGAAGAAGAATCGAAGTTTGATCCAAGAATCTTGAAGAACCGAGTCTAATACTTAATTTCTACCGTTTGTTTTTCTCATAAGGTATTCTTATATTAATCTTCTCCTTTCTAACCGATTCCTCTTCTTTCTAACCGATTAATCGGTATTCTTGGACTCTCATGCATCTTGTTTGAGTGAAAGTGGGATAAAGGGGATATGGAGATATGTATGTATATGTGCGTGTGTGTGCGTGTATGCACGTGTGTGTGTGGTGTTTGTGTGGTGTGTGTATGATGGCAAAATACTCTTGTATGACACATGTTGATGTTAGATCTAGAGTTGAGATGCGAATGGAACTTATGTGATGAACATGACTTTGATTGATTAATGATGCTAAGATAAACCGGTGGGAAAAGGGAAAAAACGTTGAGACATGCATGAGTTGGGAGTTTGTGTTAAATCTGATTTGTGATATATGCCTATGTGATTTAAAAGGTGAAACCTCAGTTGCGAAGCCGGATAACAAGGGAAAGAACATACTTGAAATCTAAGCAGTCGAGGTGGGCTTTATTCTTAAACTCTTTTATGTGCAAATTTATGAATGTGGAGAAATAAGGGTGGTTTAACTGTTATGTCATGCCTATGTCTGTTTTGTTGTGATATTGTGCGTCTGATGCCCAGTTTGAGAGTTCGCTCCATTGGGCTATAGGACTATGGATATGTTTAAACGAATTCGGGTCTGAGTACGGGGCGCAAACCCTACCAGGCTGTGTACACCGGGAGATCGGGAGCCGTCCTTGCTAGTCGGCCGGTCTCGTGGGCGAAAAGTGTGGCCACACTTTCGTTGCACCATGGAAATGTTGTGATTGTGGAAAATGAGTGGGGAGTTGTTTGACTGGCCAGTCTATGGAAAATATATTTTGTGATACTCGTGGTATTCTCTTATGACTGCTTAAAACTCGAGTTCACTTGGTAAGGGTGGCATAACTTATAAAATGTTTTGGCAACGAGTTCACTGAGTATTTCAAAATACTCAGCCATGCATGTGTTTTCCTTACGTGCAGGTTGAACGATGACGAGCGGTGGCGGGTATTGAGTATGTTAACTAATTAAGATGGATGTTTTTGAACTTCAAGCGTAGTTGTGTCTTCATACATAGCTGCACTTTCTCTTGGTCGTTTTCCGCTGAGTTTTTAATACACTTTAGTATTAATTGGATATTTTGCACTTTCCTTTCGGTTTAGAGGCCTTAGACTTTCTTGTGGTTTTTATCTTGGAAACTATGTCATACTCTTGAGATTTTTTATCGTAATTTATGATACCTTTCTTTTACTTATTTAAACTTCTAAGTTAAGTTGTTGTTTTAATGCTCTAATAGTTCCTTTAAATACTTTGGTCAAAACTCTTTAAATGAAACCCTAGCCTATGTTAAATTCTTTAAGTCCGTTTTGGTAGCAGTCGCCGCATTTATTGTATCCTAGGATGGCGGGCTGTTACAGTAGATGTCCGACGATTTTTTATGTCCAAACAATTTCAAGTAACGCACAGATTTATGTTGGACTGGTCAAAGTGATTGGCCTAGTTGTAAAAATATTGGTTACACTAGAAACTCGTAGAAATAACACTTCATCTCTAAAACTTCCTACATTTACATCATAGGAGTAACAAATAGTAGTACTACAATTAAGTAAAGGGTATTCTAAAAGTTAAGGATTAGAAATAATTTTAGTCAAATAATTGTGCCTACAGCATCAGATAAGTGAAGAATAATTGTACTTTCAGAGGCAAAAGTAGGCCCTCCACTCCTCCCAAGTCCCAACTAAAGAATAAAACTAAATATTTTAAATGAAGAGAAGTCACAAACAAACTCACTGAAAATAAATAAAGAAAGTCACAAAGAAAAACAGAGGTAGCAAAGAATGTCAAGTTCTGGAATCAGGTATAGCCACTGATGCCTTACAACACCACCATAAAAAAACACACTTTACACGTAGACTCTCTCTAATACAAACCTACAAGAATTACTATTCATCTCCACGCAGAAGCTGTAGATAAAGGTCTATTCTTCCATCCAAGATACAGAGCACCATCGCTGAGCTCCGCAGTTCTGTAATTTGAGCTATATTCTCTCATCATGTCCCTCACCGAGTTGCTAACCGACGGGCTGAGCCGGAGCTGGGAGAATCCGGCCATTGCCAGTCGCATCCTCCACTTACCGAACACCTCGTGCCTTTCCACCCTCTCGACCCCCTCGCAAGCTATTATGTTGACGACGTCTTTTGCCACGCAGTGCTCCTCTGTGTTAATCCGCTGTCTGTCGTCCCTCGGGCGTCCTGCGTCGATGGACTCGAACATTGCTGTATAGTAGTCGAGGGTTTCGATGAATCTCTGGGTGAAAGTAGACGTATTAGTGTTGGATTCTTGCTCAACGAGGGTCACGATCTTGGGTGACAAGCTTTTGATTAGTCGGAGGAGGCGGTCGCGATGATTCGTAGTGCTCACACTCTCGTCTGGCATGTGGTGCAGTATGTAAGGGAAATTTACGGCCAGGGCTTCCCCGTGCCGGACTTTGAGATGCTCGAGTTGAACTTGGCACCCCGACATAGCTGCACCATTAAATTCGAATGGTACCCCACATGACTGGGCCAGTTGTGCTAGCTTCTGACCAACTAACTCGAGTCCTCCGCCTCGGGCATGAGCTGAATCTGAATCATCAACCCCGGTGATGCGAATGTACGGGGGCCCACCAGGCCGACGCGAAAGAGCTTGAATCAAGGACATCCACTGACTACCTTGTGCAATCTGGAAATCAATTATGTGGATCCTGTTTTCATTTTCCATGGCTTCCCCAATGATGACATTTGATGACATGTAAGCAAACTTGTAGTACGGGACGATTTGATAGAGCACGCCCATATACGACATCAATTCCGAACTTGTTGGCTCTTTGCACTTCAATTTTTTGTAAATTATGCTTCCAGATGATAACAGCCTAGCTCTTAGCCCTTCCAACATGTATGCACCCAATCTTTGTGCAGGTTCACCAGACACTGAAACATTCTTCTCCAAAATCTCCATCAAAGCTTCTGCAGCCGATATCGCAACCTGTCTGTCTGACATAGATATGGTATCAGCTTCTGATACTATTTCAGCGCAGGCAATAAGCAATTGTTTCAGGTCCATATGAGGGGCCATTTCCAAGATTTTGTTGTATCTTGTGAAGGAAGAAGGTTGTGAAACTACACCGTTGAAGGATCCACTATCATCTGTATCAGATTCAGGACCCAGAAGTTCGTTCCTCAATACCCACAGCGCATGGAGCAATCTGTTTTCATCATCGACCCCAGAACACCCACTCAGAGGTGAACCATAAGTATTATCAGATGGCTGATAAAGATCGGATGCATATGACAGAGAACCCTGGGGAGAAAATGGACTTCTACTGGAAGAGACACTTATAGCTGACGGTGAACTGTAGGTAGTATAATCAATGGCTGGAGTTGATTCTAGAGTGAAGAACTGATCAGGGTAAGTTTGGGAAGAAACTTCATTTCCCTGGCTTCTGCTACCAGTCGAGTCATTGTTCAGAACTTGAAAAGTTGAACTGCCGTATGAGTCATTCTGCTGCATAGGCTGATTGTAAAAGCTTTGGAAAGAGGCAGATGTTTGGGATGTTTGCATCGGAAGGAAAACTGCAGCCAACTTGCTTAACAACACGGCACTTCCAGTGAGGTATACGTGGATAGACGATACAATGATATGACTCACGGGTTACGTCATTGACGTCTAATACGCATCTCCTCCTAAATTAATAGCAAAACTCCTGCGGACACAAAAGGAAACAACAAAACCATATTAGCTACATTAACTCCAAAACTTGAGACCTTGATGGGGAGAAAACACTAAAACCATAAATTTTCTAATAGAAATTACAAATAGGTCTATGTATTCCATCAAAAGAAGTTCTTGATTCAGCTTAGACAATACATTTCTTAGGCCTTGCACAGCCCTAAATCACACTTCCACAATTAGAACCTTATACTGTAGAGTCTTAGTAAGTTTATTAGAGACAATAATGAAGCTAAAAAAGACTACCAGATCCCAGAAAAGGAAAACCAAATAACAGAGGAGTTCTTTCAATAATTTGCTACCAGTATTCATTTTCTTATTGTGGGAGAAAAATAGCATTAAACCCAAAGCTGCTCTATTTATTTGCTCAAGTACCAGCATAATTAAGCTTTAAACTAAATACCATAAATGCAGATGAACAACTAGCAATCATAAAAAAGTAAACCCCCAATAATTCTCTGCGTAATTTGCCACTTTGACTTTAACCATGGATTATAAAGTACTACTACTCCCCAAATAGATAAATTAATAGAACCAATAAAATGTAAATTACTGCAAAAACTAGAACATATTCCGATTCGAATAAGATGAAATATCCTATTTAACTCACGGATCGATCTTCTAAGAAAGAACAAGAATAAAAATCTAAAAGTAAACTTTCGGTTGTTGCCTGCTTTACACTATTCTAACAAAAATAACATAAAATAGAAGCAACTCATGATCTAAAACTCTGCAAAAACAAAAAAATGAAATTAACATACAGAAATCCATAGAACATAAAACACCAAATCTCAATTTCTTCTTCAATCCTCATAAAGTGCAAATCACAAATACTATACAGTTGAAAATTTTATCCATGGATACACAAACCAAAAATAGGATGAAGAATTACAAGTTTGCATTCAAACAGCATACCTGAACTTGTAGCGCGTGGAATATTTCAGCTGGAATCGTTTTGGATGAGAGAGGGAGTTGTTTAATCTGTTTTTGCTTTTTGATGCTTTGAGAAGAAATGATGAATAAAATGGAGGATTAAAAGTGAGATTAATTATATAGATGGAAAACATTCAAGATGCCCTTCACCTGTTCAATTATTACGAAAATGCCACTAGTGGCGTGTAGACTTGCCCTGATTGAATGATCGTTACACATCATGTGCGTGTGTGATAAATTATTCATTTTATCAATTTATGTTTTCGTTGTTAAATAACATCCCCTCCCTCCTATAATGAAAACATGTGAAAAAGTTAGTAAGTCTAATGAATTCACAGATCTATGATATGAAATAGTACCACCTCCGTCCCTAAAAGTTTATTCCATTTTTATTTTCATTCGTAAGTTTGTTTTATTTTATTTTTATTATTTTTAATAATTGACTCATATTTCACTAATCCATTCTTACCCACATTTTATTATAAAACTAATAGTTATAAAAGTAGAACCCACATTCTACTAACTTTTTCTACTCACTTTTTATTACATTTCTTAAAACCCATGCCGGATCAGAGTGGGAGAATATTTGAGGGACGGAAGTAGTATTAAATAAATGAGACATTTAATTATGGATTGATGAAAATAAAATTTGAGATATATCTGTAGATGAAGAGTGTAAAATTAAGTGTATTGGCACGGAAATATAAATTATATTAACAAATAGAATACAATAATTATTTTAAAATTTTTGTAATTATGAGTATAATATGGAAGAAAATAATTATTAAATGACAAAGAATTAAAATGAATATAATTAGTTGCGTTAAAGAGAACATATAGAAATTATGTTCCAAAAAATAAAAAAGCAAAGAAAAATAAAATATACTCCCTCCGTCCCGTAGTATTAGACTCACTTCTTTTAGGCACGTGATTTAAAGAATTGATATTTAAATAGTTAAAGTGGAGAGAGTAAAGTATGAGAGAGGGAAAAAGTAGGGGAGAGAAGAGAGAGAAAAATAGGTGGAGAATAAAATAAGATAGATGTTTTTTTTAAAAAAGGAAATGAGTCTAATATGTTGGGACATCCCAAAAAGGAAAGTTGGTCTAATACCTTGGGACGGAGGGAGTACTACATAATAGTTCTAGTTAGAGTCATGATTCCACGTATGCAACGATCGGCTCACGAGGCTTGAAAATTTCTATAATTCCAGCTATTGTAAGTGCGACCAATTAACAATACATCCATTATATCATAAACTTTAAGGGGTTACGGTTCACTTGACGTCGCGTCATTTCTACATTTCGACAAATCCCTACTACTTTATCTGATTCATAGTGTGTTACCAATTTATTATACATCCGTCTCATTTTAAGTGAATCAGTTTTTTTTTATGATGTTTCACTCTAAATGATACATTTTTTAAAATAGAAGAATCACTTTCTTTACTTTTTTCATTTTTTCTTACTGTACTCTCTCCACTTAACTCACAAAATATAAAATTCTATGGCAGAATAAAAATGCTTTACTTAGAGTAGGACGGAGGGAGTAATAAACATAATGGTCAACCATTTTTTCTGTACGGAAACACAGGATTTTCTTCTACTAATAAGCTGGCACAAAACTTTTCTATTTGAGCCTTCAATTATTAATACTTGGTCTTTAAATAGTACTGGTAGTAATTTATTAAGCTTCATTAATATTCAATCTTCAACGACAAACATAATTTAATTTCAACTTGATTTGCTATACATCTTCTGGCTGATTTGATATGTCTAGAAATTACTTAATTTCAGATCAACTCGAACTAAAAAGTACTAGGAGTATGAGAGAAGTAACAGAAACGTGATTAAATTTTCTTTTGAAGTAAATGTTAGCACATGTAAATTCTTGTAATCTTTCGTTGGTCAAATGTATTTTTATTTGTAGTGTTCAGTTGTATACTAGTATCAAGATTCAACCATCTTAAAGTAAAATATTAAAAGTGGTACTTTGGCTTATATCACTTCGATTTTTCAGCATGCCTACTGACTATTGAGACGCCAAAGAAATTCATGTAGTTAGAATTGAAGAATAATTCGAAGATTGGATGTCATGTTATAGTTACAACAAAAAATATTTTTTGTGAACAATTCTTTGGATGAAGTAAAATCATATTTTGCCAGACCTAAAAACCACTCAATGTGTATGCTTTTTTAATAAAAAAACATTCCGTGTGGAGGGGAGTTTAGGCAGACCCTTAACCCGTAAATAAAGATCAAAATATATCGTTCCAAAACATAATTCAAGCCCAAAAGTGACTTGGATTCAAAAACAGAACAAGAGCTAATAAACTGGAAGCCCCACAAGTCGAGTACAACCGTGCTATCAAACCTGGACAAAACTATGATGAGCAAGTGGAAATACTAAAGACAAATATCCAACACTAACGTAACAACAACATCAATCCATATCTCTACGTTCCGAAGCGGAAGTTCGAATATCCCAACTGGTCCATCCTATGATGTAATTCTCATCATAGGAAGTAATTCTCATCATAGGAAGCGGAAGTTTGAATATCCCAACTGACCCTTAACATGGAAGTAAGAGCATCCGCAATGGTCGGCTAGCGACCGGCTAGCCGATTTGTCGCGCTAGCCGATCGGCTAGCCGAACCATTGCAATCGGCGAGGACGAAATCGGCGAGCGGATCGGCGTGGGCTGGCCGATCGCTCGTCGGCTGGCCGATCGGCTAGCCGCCATTGTGGCGCGATCGGCCAGCGCTATTTTTTAATTTTTTTTAATTTTTTTTTTAATTCTTTTTTAATTCTTTTTTTTTAATTTTTTTTTATTCTTTTTTTTATTTTTGAAAAATTATATAAACGCGATTTTCTCTATCTCTAAATTTCTGTACAAGAGCAACATCTAGCGATGGACAACAACAACTAGCCCAATACAAAATTAAGACCTAAAACAAAAACATGTCATACCGTCGGCTAGCGGCAAACTATAACGGATTCAAGGCATACTAACATTTTTTTATGTATTTTTTTAATAAATTAGTGAGGAGTAGAGTGGGGCGGTGGCTCGTGTGTGGAAGCCCGGATTTTTTTTTATTATGCAATTTTTTTTTATTTTTAGTTAATGTACTTTTTTTAAAAATAAAATTAATGAATTTTCCCGTATATGTCTCGTAAATTTAATTCGGTAATTTAATCATGATTTTAATTCCGTAAATGTAGTATATTTTGAATTATTTTTATTACGGCTGGCCTATGGCTAGCCTATGGCTGACCTAAATCTGATGTGGCAGGTGGATTTTTTAGTGTTGCTGACGTGGCAGGGGAGAGAATGGCTAGCCTATTGCTGGCCTATGACTGGCCTAAGCACCATTGCGGATGCTCTAATTCTCATTCTCAAAAATTGCTTTTTGAGCCGTTCGTTTCTTGAGAACTTGAATGCTTGAGTTTTAATTGTGTAGGGTTTTGATAACCTTCAAAGTTTAGAATATGTTCGTCGACTGCAATATTAGTTTGATATTGTCCGCTTTAGGTCAAGCCCGCGCAGATTTATTTTTGGAACACTCCCAAAAGATCTCAAACTAATTGGAGGGTTAGACATGAATTATATACACCTTCCAACTTTTCTCACTCATTCGATGTGAGATGAATTTGTAACCCAACTTAAATGAGCAAAGAAGATGAGTAGGAGCCTGGATTTTCTTCTTTCAAGACCTTCATTTGTTCAGTAATTCAAACTTCGATATAAATAGAAGCAAGTTGCCTACTTTTTTTTTATTATTTATTATACATTCAACGTTGTACTATATTAATACTCTAATCTACCATCCATTTTTGTAAGCAAGTTGGCTACTTATATTATTCCCTTCGTCCCACATTTATAATCACATTTAGTTATAATACAGGTTTTAAGGAATTGGTGGAGTGTGTAATTAATGAAGTGAGAGGTGGAGTGTGTAATAAATGAAGTGATTTGGTTGAAGGTGGGTCCCTTTTGACTTTTTGGTTTTTTATTTTTGTTTTGGTTTATTTTAATGTAGATAATTACATTTAGGGTGTAATTTTAGTGAATAATGGGGTAAAATTTTATGTCCAAATATGGAAAATTCTAAATGTAACTCTAAATGTGGGACGGACTTTTATGGCAAAATGTGAGTATAAAACTGGGACGGAGGAGGGAGTATAAGTTGGCTTTGATTATTAATGACACAGAGTAATTGTGAATTGACATTATTTTGTGGAGTGAAAATAAAATCCTAAATTTGGAAACATAAGCTAGAAGACAAAAGGCCGTAACCGACAAAGTGGACCGTTGAAAACCATGGGCCGTCTATTCCGTACTCGCCTCATATTTCAGCGTCAAATGGCCTACTCGTAATTAAGTGCCAAACTAAGGGTTGTTTGTGTGTTTGCCAATGACATCATTTTGTGACGTGTTTTGACAGCCAACTTCGAAATTTCCGTTACTTTGTAGAGTGAGTAAATAATTATTTTTTGTAATAACGCGCTACGGCGGAAGTGACGCCGTAGCTGCTCACTATTCCGCTGTCACCGAGGGATCATGCAATTTATTTCTTCCTACTATTTTTACTATAAACCATCATATTTTAATGGAATGTAGATTTTTTTCATTGATTTTTGATTAATTAATGGTATTTCCTCTGTTCATTCCTAGTTTATCTCATAAAAATATATATTTTTTAATTTTAGAAATTCTTTTTTATCTAATAAAGTGAGACTCATTTTCCACTAAAATACTTTAATTATTTTTTCTCTATGTCCCTTTTTTAATTTATCATTTTTGCATTAAAACTTGTGTCAAACTCAAAGTGCTCATTCTTTTGGGACGGAGGGAGTATAAGTTTTTTTTTTGCATACTTTCCACCATTACAAACGACAGTTTTAGCAGTGGATGATATATGTTAATACAGTACCTAATTTATAAAACGAGAGATATAGAAATTACGTGAATTGTGGTGGATCTAGGATCCGAAAAAAGAGCAGAAAGAATGAAAGATCAATGCACTTAGTTCCCTAGTGTCACAAAATGTGCTTAAAAGAAAACTCATAATAGTATAAGAAATTACTATAAAAGATCGTTCATCATTAGTATAGTTAGTTATAAATATATTACGCTTTGATAGGCACACTCATATTTTTCTAGTTTATATTTTAACCTGAAACATCGCGTAGCCTTAAATTTAAGAATTTTTTTCATTTTGAATAAACTCAACTCACTAACTTTTCTTTGTAGTCAATTGTCTAGTTTGAGTACAAAATAGAAAATTTTCAAAATCAAAAGAAATGAGAATTTAAAAGTAATTGAATTGAATGAATAGTGCTTAATAGATAACTCATAATCGTCGTTCTTGTCTTTGCGAGCATTCCCAACAGTTTCCCTAAAACCTTTCTTATTTCTCCCTAACTCCTGCCACATCAGCGTCATATCAGCACCATAATTTATCCCCAGTTTTTAGCCAACTTTTAGCCAACTGCTCCAATGGTTTCTCCCTTATTTCTCCCTAACTCAACATTTCATTTTTACATCATCACTAATTTAATTGTTTTATTTTTGTATATAATAAAGCTAGCTAATTTAATTTATAAGACAAAACAAATAATAGTAATAAAGTTCGTTGTATTAAACACGGGTAAACATTACAACGACGAAAATTAATAAAAAAGGGATGAGGATGAGGAGACGATTCAGAATTCATTAAATATAGATGGAGAGAGAGAAAATAAATGAAGAGAGAAAAGGGATGAGGATGAGGAGAAAATGAAGAGAGAAAAGGGATGAGGATGGAGATAGAATGAAGAGAAGGTGTGTATTTATAGGGGGGAAATTAAAAAAAAAAACAAAAAATATATTTATCGCCGAATTATCGCCCACAGTGGTCGGCAATAATTCGGCGATAATCCGGCGATTTTTCGCCGATTGGCGATAAAACGGGAGGAAAAATCGCCGAATTATCGCCGACCTCTCCCATTGATCGGCGATAGACGGCGAAAAAATGCCGAATTTTAGCCGGCACCATTGGGAGTGCTCTTAAGAGCATCTCCAATGCAAATAGGCCAACCATAGGCCAGCCACTCTCTCTTCCTGCCACGTCAGCAGCACTAAAAATCCACCTGCCACATCAGATTTAGGCCAGCCGCAATAAAAATAATTCAAAAAATACTACATTTACGGAATTAAATTTACGACACAAATACGGGACAATTAATTCATTTCATTAAAAAAAGGTACAAAGATTAAAAAAAAAATACATGATCTTTTTTTTAAAAAGGGCTTCCACACACGAGCCCTCTCTACTCCTCGTCGTCGTCTCCGCCGTCCTCGCCGTCGCCACCGCCGCCGCCACCGCCACCCGGGGTATCTGAGCCCACGTCGGAATCCCCCATCTGTGCCCTCGCGGCATCCAAATCAACTCGCATGCCTCGAGCATCGAGTGAAGAAACATCTTCTCCGTGGGGTCAGTGGCGGTCCTCCAATCTTGGAAGACCTTGTACATCTGCTCCCGCGTTTTTTGACGCGAGAAGAAGGTGTACTCGCGTGGGGGGGGTGCCGAGACGACCTCCTGGGGCGATAGGAGGGATCCTCCCCTCGCTGCCCGTTGCGCCCGCTTTTGTCCAACCGGGCGAGGGCGACAAGCAAAGGATGGAGGGGCCGGAAACTCCTCAAGCATCCGGGGGGAGGTCGTGGGATCCGCCGGCCGCGCGCCCATGTAGTCGCCGGAATAGTTGAGCCTCGCTTCTTCGGCCACCCAAGATCGCACCCCGCCCGGAACTTCTCGGAGTCCTTCAAAGAACTCATAGCATTCCCTAAGTGGAAATCCTTGTACTTCCCCGCCAAGGGGAACCGACTCTCGGCTATCCTCCGGGCGTCCTCCTCATTCTGCCCACTAGTGAGCCGACGGAGGGCGTTGGCGTACAATGCCGAAAAACGGCCGACCGCGGCCCTAATGCGCTCCCACCCCTTCCGGACCTCCTCCCGTTGAAGTCCTTCCCACCCGGGCTCCTCCCGTAGGCTGCTCTAATCTTCGCCCAAATATTGACGACCCGCTGGTTGTTCGCAACCAGCGGATCGTCGCACACCTCCAACCACCCCCTGGCCACCCCGGCGTACTCATCCTCCGTCCACTTCCTCCGGGCGGGGTGTCGTCAACAGCGGGTTGCGACGACTCGCCGACCGCCTTGGCCTTCCCCTTCGTCTTCTTCTTCTTTCAAGCGGCGGCCCGCCCGACGCTGGAACGGGAGTGTCCGGATCCCCGAGATCAATCCCCATGTCATGCAATGACAAAAGGTCATCGCTAGTGAACTGCGTCTCCACTGGGGTCGACATGTGAGACGAAGCCGTCAAAAAAACAAGCGACTATCACCATCGTTTAATGGTGATAACTAGTATGATTAGGTGAGCATACAAATAAAAATAAATTCAATTAAAAAAGGAAATAGTAAAATGAAACAAGTGGACCAGGTTTTGATTTAATCGGCTAAAATGCCGAAAATATCTGTGAGCCTCCAATATTTAACTGAATTACAATTGATTTCATTTACTCATATATAGTTTTATGCCTTCCATTTAAATATTCATACAACAAGATACTCATTTAGTGTTCAAATTTGATCTTAAAATTATTCAAGGCATCTTAGGTTTGAAGTTCATTGATATATGTGTATAGATCCGCTTTAACATTTTGAGATACAAAGGAAAAGTGGGTTAAGCGCGATTAAAATGCAAAAATAAAAATACAAAAAAATTCGATTAGCCAAATCAAAAAAATTCAAAGACCAATATGGAGTTTGAGGAGCAGGATGTGATCGACATCGATCCAGAGGAATATCCCCCATTTTCAGATGACGAGGATGAGGCAGAGGAGGTTGGCGTGGCTGAGGCTGACGAGGAGACCGAGGGTGGCGAGGATGAGGCTGATGAGCATGTCAAGGGTGAGGCCAGTCTAGGCGGGAACAAACGTCGTCGGTTGGGTTGATTGAGCATTTTAAGAATATATATATTATTAAAGATAGGTTTCAGCAAAAATTATATGAATTGTTTCCTCTCAGCAAAATTTATATGAATTATTTCCTTTTAATATGGCTTTCTCCTTTTGCCGTTTAATAAGTGTAATATGAAATCTCCTTCTGTTATTCTATAAGTATGTAATCTGAAATCTGGTTATCTAGAACTAGGTATATTTCAAAACTTAAATATAATTCAATTAATTTTTCTACATATGTTATTTCTTTGTTTGGCAGCAATAATTATGTAAATTGAGGCCTAAATAATCACATTTAAAGCTCTAAATCGGTACACATAAAATTCAAAGGGGGAGAAAGAAGATAAGCTTATGTAATTCAATGGCTATGGCGGTTCTGTCGTTGGAATTCTTTAACCCCAATTCTTTATTTGATGTGTATGTGTTAATAGTTTTATACTATTTCTATTAATTATTGTTCATAACTGCAACTTTTTAGATTTGAGCGGATTGTATATTTTGGTTACTCTTTATTGTTTTAGTTGTGGAGTTTATAATATGAACTTGATCCTTTTTGTGTACAATTTATATTTTGCTATTCTTAGTATAGAAAATATCAATAACTTTTCTCTATATTATTATCTCTCTTACTTTACCATTTCTCCAGTTTAACTATTTATTATCATTTTTATAAAACGGGTGCAGAAACGGAAGTGTGACTCCTAATGGGGGACGGAGAGAGTATTTTTCAATGGTTTATTTTATTTATTAGTTAAGTTGTCATTGATCTTACATGTTGCTGCTATATCAGTAGAAAGAGCCTTTTAACAATGAAGATCATAAAGAATTCTTTACGTAATAGCATGGGAGACCAACTATTGAATGATTGCTTAGTTCCTTACATCGAAAAAGATGTGTTTGTTAAAGTTAATTACTAATGAAACTATTATGCAGCAATTTCAGAAGATGAAGAATTGAAGACAAATGTTATGATGTGCTTACATTTAACTTTTACATTTTGAACCTTATAATTTAATTTATGTATTTTTTTTTTGAAGTTTAATTTTGAACCCCCCATGATAATATTTCTGGCTCCGCCACTGACTACCGAATCTAAAAATTGAATAAAGTATTTCGAAATAAACGTTAAAACTACAACACGTCAATGTATTTTATATGGATATAATTATTTTTCAACAAAAACACAGAATGTATATGTTCTCTCTCACCATACGATTATATAAAGTGATCATTGTATAAATAAATGTGAAAATTATTATAAATAAAATAAACAGTGTATTAAAATAATCCAACAGTTTTTTAATAAAAGTAACAGTTCATAATAGTACGTGATATAGTCAATGTTTTAAAAGCTGGACTGATCGATGATATACGCGAATCAAGCGCTTGAGTTAGCGATCTTGTTTGTAGTGACCTTGAGTCACGGGTTCAAATCCGCCACCCGCTGGAAGACTTTCGGCCTTAATCCGCAAGCAGGTCGGCGAGGATTAGTCGGATACGCTAAAAAGGAGGACTTGATTTTCGGCCTTAATCGCAAGCCCGGTCGAGCGAGGATTAGTCGAATTCGCAAGCGGTCGGCGGGATTAGTCGGATTCCGCTAAAAGGAGGACTTGACTTTCGGCCTTAATCCATGGCCGGTCGAGTAGGATTAGTCGAATTCGCTAAAAGACGATTCGTACACCTACGATTAAACCAAAAAATAATAATAATAAAATTAAATTTAATACGACAAACCGAGAGCCTCAACCAGCTTTGAATGGGCTAATCTATTAGTACTAGAAGTACTTTTTAAATTGGACTGGGTAGAAAAATAAAAGATTGGGCCTTCTAAACTTGCTTTGAAAGTATAATCTGATTACTATGGATTGAGGATCCATACTGATAATAACTATTCAGCAAATGGAAGACTATATATAATAGTGAGATTTTTAAAAAAATTACTATCATGTAATTCAATTTTTTTTAATTAAGTAATTTTAAAGTTTTTAATAATTTATTTACAATTTACAAAATTCAAATAAATATATTGTGCTTTAATAAATTATGTATTGAAAAAGTAGAGTTTTAGCTGAAATTTTAAATTTTTTTTTGTAGGAGTAAAACTTTTCTTCAAAAAATGACAGAGAAATTTTCATGTCATTAGATTTCCAATTAATACATGCTTCAGGATTTGGACTTTGTTTCTTTAAATTAGGTAATGGTGTTTTCTTCTTCTTCTCAAATACTACTTGGCATCTCCAGACATTGCATGCATGAATCATGAAAGAATTAATTAAAATCTAGCAGAGTTGGTAGTGATGGATGCATGATCATAGAGATTGCTTTCACGTGATTTTAATCTGCAAAAGCATATAGCGCAGACTGATCAGCCAACCACATGATTGTTAATCTTACTATTTTGGCTAAACTCGTGCAATTAATATAGGGCTTGTTGATCAATGACGGACCCAGAAAATATAGCTCGTGGAGTCGGACCGAAAATTTAATAGTATATCATATTTAAATAATAATTATATAATATATATTAAATAATAATTTTTATCATTTTTGTTGTTCTTATTATGTTTTTTTAACAAAATTTATAAAACTTGAAATAAATCAATTAACTATAAATATTTTTTTAATATTTAACATATTTATATGATCTACCAAAGCTAAATTAGTTACACAAAATAAACAAACATAGAGTATTAAATATACTATTAATTACTAGTTTATATCTTAAAACTAAAAAATAATGAAATAAAAGTCATAAATAAAAAAAATATTCCTAGATTTGCTAATTCGCCGCCCCTATCTTCTTCCAATTATTATGCAACTTATAACTAGTTTACAGTTTTTTTCAAACTTAAAATTCATCAATGGAGCTTCCTCTTCACTAAAATTTTATAGTATCCTTAAATTCATTCTTCTTCTCTAAATTTCCTTATTATAATCTAAAACAAATGATTTCTCTACTCTCTTCTTATGTATTCTCTTGTTCCCGTAGAGACGAGTTGTCGTATGTGGGGTCGGAAGGCGAGTGCAGGTGGGTCGGAGGGCGGATTATAGAGCTTCCCAAGCGGTTGTCACGGACCGACGGTGGGGTTCGGCTGACCGCCCGACCCACCTGGGTCCGTCGTTGTTGTTGATTCCATCTATGATTCAAACTTGTATGATTGTTTCATCATTCGATTGATGCATGTCCAAATGTGTGGGGATCAAATATCTTGCTCGTCACTCAAAAGTGGACACATAAATGAATATCAACACGGGATATTTTCAAAATGGTTTTACGAAAGAAAGAGGGAGAGAGATTTATTTTCAAATATAGTAAATAGACACTTGAGTGAGATAAATTAAAAAGGAAATATGAATATTTTGAGTGGAATAGATGGAATATATAAAATAAGAATAAATTTTAAGACTTTAAAAATTAAATTGAATTCCATAACCCCTTCCCCGCTCTCCATGGAGGTCCGCACTTGTTCGTCCACGCAAGAAACATTTTGTTACTTTTTATAAAAAATTTAAAATAAAATTGCAAAGATAAAGAATGCTAGATTAAGTTAACAATAATTTAAAAGTTATCCAATACTAGTAAATTTAAAAGTTTGTGTGTGGACAGTCACGTTGTGCCAGCATAGTTCTATTGTTTAATGAATGCTGACCATTGTTATCTAATACTGCTCCATTAGTTTCGTGAGCTCATTTTCCCTTCTTAGATAAAAATTGATGGAGCATTTCAATTTTGCATCAATAATACTAATTATTATTATTATTATTATACCCTCCCCCCTTTTTTGCCCACTTTCACTTATTAATATATTTTAAAATTGATTACCCCCTTTCTTTAAATCACTTTTATTAAAAAATTTATAAAAAGTGGGACTTTTTGGATTTTTATTCCTTTCTTTTTTAAAACCCAAATATCAACAAAAATGGACAATTATTGGGGAACGAATAGTCGATATTATTGTTGTTAGTTATCTTTAAAAGTTCATATTTACTAGTAGTAAATATCTAAATGTGTGATGAACCCCATTCATATATAAAAACACATATGCAAAATCATATATTCACATTTCCCCAAAAACAATATTAAATGGAAAAAAAGGGCAACAACACAAACCTAGAACAAAACATTTGATAAGAAAAATTTGCCCTTTGAATAGGTGCTCGTTTTCATTTTAGCATCAACCAACAATTTGGGGACTCTCTATGTTGGACCCATGCCCGATAAATTTATTTATTTCATGTTCATTTCATGTTCATGTTATGTTGATCATATCATGTTTTGTCGTTTTGTATTGAATCGATTCTAAACTATAAATGGTAGTAATAGCTTTTGATTTTATCACGTCCATAAATAACAATCAAAGTCTAAACCCACTAATCCTCATTCAAACTCAAACATATTTGAAGAGTACAACAAAGTAAAGGGGGGTATGTTTGTTTGACGACAAACAATGAAATATGAAAAGTAAGTGGGGACAAAACCCCCCCGACGATGCGCTATTCACTAGTGTCCAAAAAAACTCGCCCTACCAATAGCATGCGCACATTTCTCTACTATAATCCCACCCTCTTTCCTCTCCACATTCCATAATTTAAATTTTGTCACATTATAAATTATTCCCTTATATTTTGTATAAAATATTATGTAGCATCCCATCAAATTTTCACCTGCATGCCATTTCATGCCAATTGGGCCAAGACAAAATTGTGAATTGAGATAAAAGACAGAATGTTTGTTTTTTCCCATTTATCGAAGCGATAGAGGGAATGTTGGAATATCTTTTTTACTAATTTTAAATACTCCATCATAGTACCATTATAATTCAATCACTAAATCATGACCCCTTCCACTTGTCCTCTTCCTTTTGCCCCTCCAATTCCCTCCAAATCACTACGCTCCAACTCTCTTACAACTAAGAAAGATAAAGGTGGATGATAAAGCAAAAGGTGATGGCCTCTCAATTTGAATCCTTGGCATGCTTGATATTTCTCCTCAACACTACAAATCACATATGGGAGAATGATTATTTCGAATTTCGCAAGAATATAAATTCGAATCGATCTAAAAACTGTATATGAAAATCAATACTTTTACAACTAAATCTTAGAAAAAAAAAAAAAAGAATTTGAAAACCCAAAAACCCAAATATTTTTAAAATAATATTATTTCAATAAAATGTTTTATATTAAAATTTAAATAAATTTTTGTATATATTGAATACTCCATAATTTATTTTTTTTGGTTTATTTTAGTTTTCAAAAAGTCATCTAATCGAAAAAATCTATATTTTGAAAAAAAAATCTTACACGGTCTGAAAATTTGAAAAATGAAAATCGGATTTAAAATTTTGGTCCGATTCGACTATTTAGACTACGATATTTTGCTCACCCACCGTAAGAACATATATTATGAAGAGTGGAGTAACAATTAAAGTTTTGCGTGCATTCTATCAATTTATAATGTAGCATTGATTTGTTTAGTGATACAACAATCAACAATGGATATAAGATTGTTAGATAGATATGAATAATTAATCTAGTTGATTACTTATTAATTTTGAATATACGTGATTAAATGTTTAGAAATTAATAATGATGAATATGAGTGATATCACACAATTAAAGTGTAGAATAAGGCAAGTTTATTGTTGAAAGTTATCAACAACATTGAGTTGGGACAATGTTAACATAGTTCATCCAAACACATGATTCCATGTTGTGCTATTTGGTAGTTTGTCACAAACCATTTATCCTCTAACCTCTCCCCACCAAACACTAGCCAAGATTGGGGTCTCGTACTTTTCCCCTTGGCTTTTCCACTTTGATCGCCGATTCCATTTCTTTCTTTTCTCGAAAAACTCCAAAACTTTTTTTTTCAAACCAAAAAGGCACCCCACCTCCCATGCGCAACCAACCCTCCCAATATAAATGGACATGATCAACCTCTCCCATTCATTCATCCATTCCAAACAAACAAACACTCCCTAAAATGATGAGCCAAGGCACGAACCACAGCGGCCCTCGGTGGTCCCTCTGCTTCTGCAGGAGCGGTTCCGAAGTTGCAAATCATGAAAGAGATGAGAGAGGAGGAGAGTTAGTTAGAATGTTGTTATCTACTAGTAATTATAATTATACTACGAGTAGTGGTGGTTGTTACAATAACTACTGCTTTGGAGAGCAGATGATGTTTCCAAGCAAGGCCAGCTGTGCTTGTCATGTGGCTTTGGAGGGGGAGGAGGAGGAGCTGGCCGAGGATGAGTGCTTCGAGAAGTCGTTTTTGGGTTTGATGAGCAAGACACGGCTTGTGACATAGATATTCCTTCATCTGTGATTTTGTTTTGTGAGTGATGGGGTTTGGTTTTCTAGTGCATGTTGTATTGTAATCGCATAAAGGGTACTAGCACCACAAAATGTTATACGACTCTCATAAATCGTGTTTTAAATTCATCTACTTCGTGGCATTTTATTATAATTAAGGAAAAGGAAATAACGAGGTTGAGTATTAAGATGTTTAATGGGAAAAAAAAAAAATGTCATGAAGAAGGATACATAGAGCGTGGTGTTTTATGAATGTTTGAATAATGGGATTTGAAGTCGCAAAATTTTTTTCGTGTAACATCATGTTCCACTAATATTTAAGTAAACTTTATATAACATTGAATCATACTCTATTATTTCAAAAAATGAAAAATTTAGGCTAAAAATTGGGCACACAAAGAGCATCTCCAATCCCGGGCTAGCCAACCGGTTAGCCGATTGCGCCCGCTAGCCGAACCATTGGAGTAGAGGAAATGGGCCCAAATTTTGGGGCGTGGGCAGCCGGTGGCGTGGCGATCGGCCGCCGATTCTTTTTTTTAAAACCTATATAAACGCGATTTTAGTTTCATTTTCATTTGCACCACTTGTTTTAACGAGTTTTCTCTCTCTAACTTTACTGAAAGAGCATCATCGGCGATGGATCCAACAGCCGAGTCCACGAAGCGAGTGGGTTTGGACCCCACGGACCGTGGGTGCGGATGGGGCCGAGAAGAAGAAGAAGACGAAGGGGAAGGCCAAGGCGGTCGGCGAGTCATCGCAACCCGCTGTTGACGACACCCCCGCCCCAGGAGGAAGTGGATGGAGAATGAGTATGCCGGGGTGGCCATGGGGGTGGTTGGAGGTGTGCGTACGATCCGCCGGCTGGGCAACAACCGGGTCAGGTCGTCAACATGGGCGAAGATTAGAGCCGCCTACAGGGCACTGCCTGCACGGGAAGGACTTCAAGTGGGGAGGAGGTCCTAAGGGGTGAAGATCGTGCCGCGGTCGGCTATTTTTCGGCGTTGTACGCTGCTAACGCTTCCTGTCACTCTCACTAGTGAGCAGTAATGAGGAGGACGCCCTGGAGGATAGCCGAGAGTCGCTTCCCTTGGCTGGGAAGTACAAGGATTTCCACTTCTGGGAATGCTTTGAGTTGCTGAAGGACTCCGAGAAGTTCTGTGCGGGGTGCGACGCCGGGTGGCCGAAGAAGCAGAGGCTCAACTATTCCGGTGACTACCGCGGCAGCAGCGGCGGATCCCACGACCTCCCCCGGATGCCGAGGAGTTTTCGACCCCTCCATCCTATGCTCGTCGCCCTCGCCCGGTTGGACAAAAGCGAGGCGCAACGGGCAGCGAGGGGAGGATCCCCCCTATTGCCCCAGGAGGTCGCCCTCGCCCCCCCCACCCCCCCACGCGAGTACACCTTCTTCTCGCGTAAAAAAACGGGAGCACATGTACAAGGTCTTCCAAGATTGGGGGACCGCCACTGACCCCACGGAGAAGATGTTTCTTCACTCGATGCTCGAGAGCATGCGAGTTGATTCGGGATGCCGCGAGGACACAGATAGGGGGTTCCGACGTGGGCTCAGATACCCCTGGTGGCGGCGTGGCGGCGGACGGGGCGGCGTGCGACGGCGATTTGAGGAGTAGAGAGGGCTCGTGTGTGGAAGCCCTTTTTTTAAAAAAAAAAATCATGTATTTTTTTTTAATCTTTGTACTTTTTTTTTTAATGAAATGAATTAATTTTCCCGTATCTGTATGTCTCGTAAATTTAATTCCGTAATTTAATCATTATTTTAATTCCGTAAATGTAGTATTTTTGAATTATTTTTATTGCGGCCTGGCCTATGGCGTCTAAATCTGATGTGGACATGTGTGGATTTTTAGTGCTGCCGACGTGGCAGGGAGAGAGAGTGGCTGACCTATGGCTGGCCTATTTGCATTGGAGATGCTCTAATTAATGAAAGTATTTATGCTGAAAGTGGTGGCAACACACTTGTTTAGAGCATCCACAATGCCGGCTAGCCGATCCACGTCACTAGCCGATCGGGTAACCGAACCATTGCAACCGGCCAGCCGAGAATCGGCGTGGGCTAGCCGATTAGAGGGCGCTGGCCGCCATTGTGGTGTGCCGATCGGCCAACGATCGGCCAGCGCCAATTTTCGTTTTTTTTTTTTAATTTTTTGAAAATCTATATATACGCGATTTTAGTTTCATTTTCATTTGCACCACTTGTTTTAAGTCGGCCGCCTCCAGGAATATGCCGACATGCGCCAAGTGGATGCTCATATTCAACTCCTGAGGTGAGAAAAGGATATAATTGAAGAGTTGTGGGCACGGAAGACTGCACGGCGATAATTTTTTTATCTTTATTATGTAATTTATTTTTTTAAATGAATGTACTTTTTTTTAATGCAATTAATGAATTTTTCCCGTATATGTCTTGTAAATTTAATTCCGCAATTTAATCGTAAATTTAATTCCGTAAATGTAGTTGTTTTTGAATTATTTTTATTGCGGCTGGCCTATGGCTGACCTAAATCTGATGTGGCAGGTGGATTTTTAGTGCTGCTGACGTGGCAGGAAGAGAGAGTGGCTGGCCTATGGCTGACCTATTTCTACTGTGGATGTTCTTAATATACTCCCCCGTCCTTTAAATATAAAAGTATATTTTATAACTTTTTTTAATTATACGAGACTCTGTACTAACTAATAATACGTTAATTATTATTTTAAATAATTTTTTACTTTATTAATTAATACTGTAATTATTTTTTTAATAATTTTTTACTTTATCAATTATATTGAAATTTATAGTTTCAAAAGTTTTTATTTTGAAAACAAGAAAGTATATATCATTTAAATCTTAATTAAAATCTTTATACTAAAAGGGACCCACTAGAATTAGGAACCTGATTTACTTCAACTTTTGGCTTGGAGATAAAATACTCCAAAAATATACTCAAAAATAAAAAAACGAAGATATGCGTAGGATAGACGTGTCAACTTTGATATTTGATGACCAAGTCATACGTTATATTTTCGTTTTAAATAATGGATCTGGTTCAACTAGATACGCATATAACTAAAAATAATTATGTGAACTTTTTGTAAGTAAATAAAGAAATTATGCGGTAAGTAGAAAGTATTATTACAGAGGCATTTAATATTGATCAGGACTGATAAAGTAAATAGAACATCTGTGGTTGGCACAAATTTTAATATGTAATTAGTAGAATAAGAAAGAATGAGAAAAAGTAGTTGAAATTGAGTAGTGGACTGTGAGGCTCATAAATGATAAAGGAAAAAGAAGGATAAAAAGATTTCCATAAATGGATATGAATTATTTCTATAGAACGACAAAAAAGGAAATATGACCTATTTCTATGAGATGGACAAAGTAGTTTACTTCATTGATAGGATATGAATCAAACAATTTGCAGGAGTAACACATATCATCACGGTCTTGGAATTCTATTTCATGTTATTAAATTTTACTATACGTACTATGTTTTTATGGGAGTGGATCACCTGCTGTGCCAAAGACCACAGTAAGATCTGCTGTGCTTAAAACGCACAAAATTAGGAATGAAACGCAGCAGCAGGTACGTTTATTTCTTCCATTTCTTTTTCTTTTCCTTTTCTTTTCTTCTATTTTCTTTACGTTTTTTAATTCCTGTACATATCTACTTATTATCATTCTAAAATATAATTAGCTAAAAAGTATTACTTCTAAAATATAATTTGAAAAAGTTGTCTCCTAAAATTAGCTAATCAAACGCACAGAAACAAGAATAAGAAACAAGAAACAAAAAGAAAATAGAAGAAAAGAAAAGGAAAAAAAAAAAAGAAATGGAAGAAATAAACGTACCTGCTGCTGCGTTTCATTCCTAATTTTGTGCGTTTTAAGCACAGCAGATCCTGCTGTGGTCTTTGGCACAGCAGGTGATCCACTCCCATGTTTTTATCGTTCTAGTCTATTCACGTCAAATTATTAATCACCTAATAAAACAAAGTACTCCATATAAAAGTGAAAGTGAAACTGAGGAAAAAAGATGAAAGAAAATTTTAAAAAATTAAATCCGATACTTGGATACTAAGAGCATCCACATCCGTGCTCTTAAATAAGAGCACAGAGGTTGGCCCAGACCCATTTTTACTCCTTGTCCTTAGGCAAGAACACAACACCCACATCCGTGCTCTTCCGCAAAGACAAGCTCGAGGGTCCCACCATTCTATTATTCAATTTAAATACTTCAATTACTAAAAACATTTCTACAATATAAAAATACATTAAAAAATAAAAAATACATAATTAAAATCCTAAAAAATTGATGAGAAAATAGATTAAAGAATTTAGATAATAGAATAGATGAGAATTGTTTAGTATGGTGGAAATTTTTTTGTGTTGAAGTTGGGGTATTTATAGATGAAAATGTGAATTTTTTGGGGTAAGTAATTAAGTAAATGCTTGAACCAATGCAAGTAAATTTCTTGTTACAATCTCAACAATCGCCATTTTTTAATAATACCAATAATTTACAATATTTTACTTTATGATATTCAAAATAAAGTATTCCATCATCGTCTTCTCATTAAATAAAAAATAAAGGGAAATAAACGAACAAAAGTCAACACAGAGAATAACGTTGAGCTTGTCAAAGTCTTCAAGCCAGAACGGCACCGAGAAATGCTCTGCTGCGTTAGGGTTTCTACAATTGAACGGGAATAAATCCTAACTCTTCGATTAAGGTGGAGATTCAACTTTTTTTCCTTCGAAATTCTATACGCAGGTAAACTCTGATTCTTAATTTCATTACTTGCTCCTCGATTTCATTTTACTGGCTCTAGATATTACTTTTTGAATTCATCAAATTTCTGTTGCCCGATTGAATTGCTTATTGCTTTGGGGATTTCATTTGTTCATCTAATTTTTGTGATTTTCGACTCTTATATCGCATCTGTTATCCCAAGTAATTGCGCAAGCTTTTTTATTTGTTAGATGTTCAGCAATTTAAAATTGTTAAGTACTAAGAGAATTCGGTTGGATAGGAATTTCTGTAAAGCTGAATTTTTTTTAGTTTTGGTGTTATACTGGCTCATGTTGTTGTAGGTATGAGAAAATGTATATGTTAAATTGTTTTTGGGATGGAGAAATAATGTCGTCTTTTATGAATTGATAGAAAGGAATTTTTAAATAAATGACACTTAAATAGATGATATAGACTACTCTGTTTCCGATTACCCTAATTCAAAATGTGGGGTCAAACTCAGAAATCCATATAAAGTGCAGAATAGTAAGATATGGGGACAAGAATCTTCACTTGGAAACCTAAATCAGAAAAACCACTAGACTGTAATCCATAAAAGTCGACTATGTAAATAACAGGGGTACACAAATCTCACTAAATTTCAGATGGAAAATCATAAAAATGTTGCTTGTTTAATGTAACCTAAAGGAAAGAGCTATTTTATGATGGAAAGTTTTTACTTTTTTTTAAGTTTACTGACTGAACACTCTCCTGTGATCTTACTTTCATACCCTGTTATTGTTGGTAACATGCAGTTTAGTTGATATAGCAGAGGAGCTTAAAGTTAAAACATATATGCAATTTTTTTTCGTTGTTACGGCTATATAAGCATCTGTACAAGCAGGTATCATAGGCAGGGTGGTGGCTATCAAATTTGATTGCCTCTTCTTTGCTGGAAAACGTGTGCATGCTTGCTGCTGTTTACTTCAATTTCTTGTTGCACTAAATGCATATAAATCTTGTATTACTAATTTGTGATCATGAAGCTCGGGCTTGTTGAACTACTCTTAAATCCACTTGGGTTGGTATCTGTACAAGTTTGTACCAGATAATTGCTTACAGTGTTTACTTGAATTCATAGTGAGAAATGTTGGTTCATTCTAGTTGTTAAAATATGGGTCTAATATTTTCCTTAACTTATTTTCAGTTTAATGAGATTGCTCTAACTTCCAAAACCTACACTTTGATACCAAAATTTGAAATTTACTAGTAGTTAACTATAAACGTTCACTAGGTCACGATGGCTAGAACATAGCAATTTAGTAGTCATCTCATATTGTGCTCCAATTTTATCTCTGCAGCAGTCCAGATCGTTAAGGGCATTTTCAAATGGGGACATCCTCTGGAGCTCATAACAATGACCAATCGTCAATGCTTCCTCCTCGGCAACAGCCACGGTCT
>NC_062965.1:14747722-14788722 GCF_023119035.1 Salvia hispanica | reverse complement strand
GTCTCTCATGGATGTGGCTAGAGAAAGGGTGGAAACTATAGCAGAGAAGATGCAAAATCTTCCGGATGAGTATCTCGACAAGTTTAAGTACGAACTTCGGGCCTCTCTTGAAGGTTTAGGCGGTTCACAGCAGAAAGAAGAGTTCCTATTTTTGCAGAAGATGGTTCAGAGTAGGGGCGATTTGACAGAGAAAACACTTACTATGGCACACAGGGTTCAGCTCGAGATCTTGGTTGCAATGAAGACTGGAATTCAAGCATTTTTACATCCTAGCGTCAGTCTGTCACAAGCTTCTCTTATCCATATATTCTTGTATAGGAAGTGCAGAAACATAGCATGCGGAAGCACATTACCAGCTGAGGACTGTGCCTGTGAGTTGTGCTCAAGAAGAAATGGTTTCTGCAACCTCTGCATGTGTGTGATCTGCAACACTTTTGATTTTGAGGTCAACACGTGCCGCTGGATTGGGTGTGATTCTTGCTCTCACTGGACTCACACCGACTGTGCTATTCGAAATGGACAGATTAGCATGGGCCCTTGTGTTAAAAATGGGCTGAGCTCAGCGGAGATGCTCTTTAGATGCCGAGCTTGCAGCCGAACATCTGAGTTGTTTGGGTGGGTGAAAGATGTCTTTCAGCAATGTGCACCAAGCTGGGATAGGGATGTTTTGATTAGAGAGCTTGACTATGTAAGTAGAATTTTTCGCGGGAGTGAGGACTCGAGAGGCAGGAAATTATTATGGAAATGTGAAGAGATTATACAGAAATTGAAAATTGGGGCAGCAGATTATAAAGTAATCTTGGTGTTCTTTCAAGGTAGAGAGAGCTTTACTCATTGATTTCAATTAATTTTTTGCAGCTCTTTTCTCGTTGGTGTTAACTGTGCTCAAAATATTGTTTCTTCAACAGAGCTCGAAGATTCATTCAAAAATCAAGACAACGAAGATGCTGGCAAGATGCTGTCTCCACAGGAAGCATTCAATAAGACTGCAGAAGTAGTGCAGGAAGCTGTTAGAAAGATGGAAATGGTAGCTGAGGAGAAGATGCAGATGGTCAAAAAGGCTAGATTTTCGGTCGAGGCTTGTGATCAGGAGCTCAAAGATAAAGAGAGGGAAGTTTCTGAACTGAAGAAGGAGAGGCAGAGAAAGAAGATGCAGATCGATGAGCTTGAGAGTATTGTAAGACTCAAACAGGCTGAGGCTGATATGTTCGAGATGAAGGCCAATGAGGCCCGCCGAGAAGCTGAGAGGCTGCGCAGAATCGCACTTGCCAAGACTGAGAAGTCGGAGGAGGACTACGCTAGTAGGTATCTCAAACAGAGACTGCATGAAGCCGAAGCTGAGAAGCAGTATATTTTCGAAAAGATCAAGCTCCAGGAGAGTTCAAGAGCGCCCCAGAGCAGCGGTGGCGCAGACGAGTCGTCTGAGATGTACAACAAAATCCAAGACCTGCTCAAGAACATGTACAGCACGCCTCCGAAGGCGGACGGCCCATCTAAATTAGGTATTTAAACATCTGACTTGGATCTTTCTATGTGAATTATAGGTTGTTGCACTGATTTATTCATGTGTATTGTTGTCATTTGATTATGTTTGTTGTATGTGGTGAGAATTGGACAATATTCAAGAATCAAAACATTCAGTTTCGTTTAAGCCTAGTGATTAATACTAGTAGTAGTATTTAAAATGGGGCCATAAACTCAGCCCAAGACTGCCTCATACTACTATACTATACAATATGAAATCTTTTTAATTGAATTGAACAATGTGGAAATTTTAATTGTTGGTGTCAATAAAGATGATGCAATGGTGACCATACTTGTCGTTTCCAATCTTACCTAACAACCACTCAATGCTTTATCATATACCTACTGATTTTTATTTGTGCCCACAATTATATACTCCTACCCTTTATTTCTCAATTGAGATCCACCATCCATATTTGAATTTTGATAGCAAATTTCTCAAAAAAGTTATATAAATCAATTATTTCATCGTCGTTGATAGTGCATGAAATACTGTGCATGAAATACATGTAAAAAAACACTCTGAAAAGAAGAAGCTAAAATCGAAGAAAAAAGGTGGATAGAGAATTTTCCTCCTAACGAAGACTGTGCAGCTAAAATCAATTAGGGTTGAAAATATAATCAATTAATGTAAGACTTGGTATGTTAAAAAATTAGGAGGTGTATCGTAGAAAAATGTTTTAGGGTCTTAATCCTCAGGTATTTGGGAAAATATGTTTCTCCTTTTAATTAATAGGTGGGGTTCGCAAAATTAGGAAAATGAAATAAATGATAAGATTATTACTACTATTTATTATCAATTCTATTTAAAAAGAGGTTGCACACAACTTTGCCATTTCTGCATCTAATATCACGGAAGTTTCCAAAATTTGGTTTTTCACGCGAATTTTAAACTTAACATATAATATCATCAACTTATAAAATTATTGCATATTTTTATCACCGGCAACAAAATACGATTACATTAAAATGAGATAAATAATTATATCTGTATTGTATTGCAGGGACTTTGTAATCACATAATTAGAGTGATAACCATACCTGGCGTGCTATGATGGTAAGTGAAATGTAGTCGTATTTGGTCACCAGTGATAAAAATGCAACAACTATAAAAGTTCGTGATATTATATGTCAAATTTAAAATTCGTGTGAAAAACAAACTTTTTAACAGTCTCGTGATATCTGACGACGATACTTTTTTATTTAAGTATTTAGTCGATAAGAGAAGAACCCAACAGTTGAAAACAAAACAAATACTCGTATTAATGAATATGGCCATTAATTGCAGCCACTTTATTTATTAATCATAATTGCCAAGCTCACCAACTTTGCCATTTCTGCATCTCCATATCTAACTCAATTCACCAAGAATTGATATTTTAAGTCTTGATAGCGACATGTCGCACACTCCCTCCCTCTCGTGTCAAAGTATGGCTAACCTAATCATGAATTCCACCACTAATATCTCACTTATCTCACTCCAACCCCACGATGAACAAGCCCAAATTGCATAAAAAGAGTCTTTATTAATAGGGCTCTCTTCTTGAATGCTGCTTCAGATGTCTGATCTTCCCACAGTCAATGTTAATTTTGCTACTATTCATTAAATGCTCCATCAATTCTTGAAATTAGGTATTCTTACACATTAGGGAAAGCTTTGATCTTTGTTGTTGATTTTATGGTGGGACCCCACATCTCCAAACTTGGCACTAGGATAACCCTTTAAAACCCCATTTGATTTAAGAATTTTGCAGATAGTATTTCACAAATATATATTGGAAATATACAGTGCATATGTGGTTGTCTATATAAGTGCTGGGAACGTAGGTAGGTGAAAAAATTTAATTTTAGTATTACTACATCCTCCCCTTTCTTGACTGTCTTGAGTGTGTGTGTGTGTTTTTAGGTTTTCTTGGTAGTACAGTTTGTGGGTGTTGAATAACTGTTTCAAAGTTCCAATCTTGGTAAGAATTAGTGTGAGGAGATGAGTTATCTTGGTGTGGGTGTGAGTCCTGGCAATGTTCCTGTGTTCCACGGCAGCAATCTAAGGGTGTTGGACAAGAGAGTGAGGCTTGCAGAGCTGATTCTGAGGTGTTTGATCTGTGCTCTAGCCGTGGTTTCTGCTGTACTAATTGGGACTGACACTCAGGTTAAGGAGTTCTTCACTATCAAGAAAAGGGCCAAATTTACAGACATGAAAGCACTTGTGTAAGAGAGATCTTGAGATTGTTATCCACTGATTGATTTAGAGGCTGGCTTCATCTCATGTGCTTACTGATTTGTGGTGATTTGCAGTTTCTTGGTGGTGGCAGATGGGATTGCGGCTGCCTACTCTTTTTTCCAGCTTGTGAGGTGTGGTGTGAGTATGGTTAGAGGGAGTGTGCTCTTCAACAAGCCCTTGGCTTGGGCCATTTTCTCTGGGGATCAGGTATTCACTTTCTTACTTCATTTTTATACAGATTTGTTTCTGTTTCCTCATATGATGATGTTGTTAAGTCATGTTTCTAGCTGAATTAGCTCATTACAGTCTGTTTGTCTTGTTTAAGTTTAGTTTGGCTTGGGAAGAGGGAAAGGATAATGATTATACAGCTTGTGATTTTGCAAAACATGTGATTTTGTTTAGTTTTTTATCTTTCTTTTTATGTTTGGATCTTCTTTTTAGTTCATCTATAAGCTTGTGTCTAATTAATAGAAGATCCCATTTGGTGGTAGTTTTCTGAGATCCATTCTTGTTAAGATGAGAAAAAAAGGCAATTTTGTATCCTCTAGTTTTTAAGAAGTCCAATTATTTAGCTTACAATCCATAGCAAGTTAAAAAAATCTAAGTTGTAGATAAAACTTGAACATTATTGGTTGGATTGGAGCAAGTTTGTTGGGAAGCAAAGTGAGAATGCAAGAGCTTCTTGGGTGAGGCTAAAATCCTCTTAATTAGCATTTTGCACTTGTTAACACACACCACGGCTACGAGCACGACACTTATATAAAGGTGTTGTGATTTTTTGGAAGTGAAGTAGGAACATTGGTAAAACGAAGTAGCATTTTGCATTTGTCTGATTAACGAACTCGACACTTGGTGAATTTTTGGGAGGGAAGTAGGAACACTAGTAGTGTGCGTTGGCTTTGTTTGTAACGTGAGTGATTTGATTCGTCAGATATTGGCGTACTTGAGTATGGCTGCAGTGGCGGCCTCTGTTCAATCAGCGGTGTTCTCCAAATACGGGCAGACAGAGCTGGAGTGGATGAAGACATGCACATTGTTTGGGAAGTTCTGCAACCAAATCGGAGAAGGCGTGGCCACCTCAGTAGTGATGACCCTCTCCACGCTCATCCTCTCCGCTATCTCGGCTTTCAGCCTCTTTCGACTGTATGGAGACAAAGGGAAGGAAAGTGGGAGATGGTAGAACCACTTTGACATCAACATGTCTCTTTGTTTTCTCTCTGAAAAGAAGTGAATTAGTGTAGGATTTGTTCAGTGTAATATCTCTATATCAGTTTGTGCTTTGGTTTGCAGTATAATAAACTACACAATGTTTGTTTTTGTATTTTGTGAAGCTTTTGGTGTTACCTCTAGATTATTTATTGTATTCTATCATACCTTTTCATATTATTAAATTATTTATTCACAAAAATTAAATTTATGAACAAATTAGAACCAAAAGAAAATCCAATGCCTTAATTAGTACTTTGTCCGTATAATTGAGTCATTTCTTTTTCGCACTCGTTTTGCAAATATGATGGAGTAATAAATAGTTAATATAGTCAGATAATAAGTATTATAAGAGAAAATAATACATAAAAGACTAGCATAGCAAAATTAATAAAAGCTCAAAGCCTGGGCTGGACCGGCCCACTTGACAACTCTATTTAAGACCACATAATTACTTTTTTTTTCCCATAGACAAATAAAGGCATGCACAAAAGGGGAAATTATAACCTCCATTTTCGGCCTTTTCCACAAGAAAAAGGTTTTTAAGTTGAATATATCTAATTAATTATAATACTGAAAATGCAAATAGTAATAATTTGGATGAGAAAAAGGTAGTCAAATTTTTTCTTACAAACAAAAAAAGGAAATTATCAATTAAATCTTATCTTTTAATTGACTTCTACTTAATGATATAATAATACTTTGGAGAAAGGAGTAATAGATTTTCTTACAAAAGAGGAAAATGCCATTTGAATTTCAACTTGTGGTTGACTTATAAGTTATAATAGTATAACGAAATCTTGCAACAGTTTTAGAAGATTTTTTAATGTTAATGAATTTCTTTTGCCGGACTAAGTCATATATTCTTAAAATATTTAAAACAATTATGATGATTGTATGTGAAAATATTGTATGTAAATTAGTTTGGACATTAATTACAATTTCCATGCCTACACCTATTAAAGGTGACATTTACTTTAAAAAAATCTCTTCTTAGAAATTAAATTCACCAAAATCGTTAATTAAACAAGAAAATCTTGCTTTTTACTGTAATAAAATCACAACGTATCTTCGAAACATAAATTTTTTTATATTGCTATTAACTTTTATAGGCATGTGACGTCTGCATATAAAACTTTTCACATTAACTACAAATTACCTCTTTATTGATAAACAAAAAATAAGAAAATTATTCTACATAAGGCAAAGAGGTCTCATTTCAACATCTCTTCCCTTGCAAAAAAAATCAAATCTTGTTAACATGGTAATCCTCAAACCCCAATTCCATGTTTGTGAAAATTTCTTGATTGCAAATTGTAATGGAATTGAAATATTCTTGCTTGTTCATTGACATAATTTCTTCCAATCATACTAAAAAATCTGAATTTTTTTTTATGAATTTTTTATGTGTTGAGAATGGGAAATGGTTTTTGTTAGTTGTGTTGGTTTTATCTTTAGGTGATTTTGTAATGAAAGTAGTGTTTGTTGTAGACGGTGTCGAAGAGGGTGGCGGAGAAGAAGGTGGCGAAGTTCGAGAAGAACATAAGCAGAAGAGGAGGGGCTTCCAACAAGACCGCCTTGGAGCCGTCTCACATTGTTCTTATTCTCTTCGTCGTCTTGGCCGTTGCCTCCTGTAAGCTTTCCCTGCTTTTCTATTCATTTGTTTTTTGTTTAGATTAGTTTGTTTTATTTGTTGATGTAATTTGCAGTTATCTTCCAAGTGGTGAGGATGGCAATGAATGGTGGAAATCCGGAGCAAGACTCTTGATGTTGATGAAACCCTCTCTGAAATCATAATCTCATTTTTTGTTTGTATTGAGCTACAAATTGGAGCATAAAATGCTTCAGATTTAAACCAACCATTTATTATCCTTGTTATTTTCGTGGAAGAATGCAGATTTGAGTGATTATGATTTCATTATGTTTAGTGTTGTTTTCATTAACATCAAGTCTTTCCGGTTTGGTTAAGAGAGTGGTTCATGTAAAGTAAGTTGGATGAATGGAAAAACTTAATTGAATTAAACAAAATTAAGATTATAAGAGAGATTTAACATGGCAAGCATCCCTGATTTGTAGTACTAATAAATTGTCTACTGAAAAAAGCATAATGTAATATGCCATTGGCTTTGAAGCTATTTTCTCATGTAGGAAACCTATTTTCTGACAACAATGGAAGCTGAGCTTGACTTGCAAAACCTCAAAAAAGCTATACCAAAACTGGACTTATTCATGCCTCAGATTAAGAAGACTTGAATATGGACAAAGTGATCGATACATGATGGCGGATATATCATATTTTTCCTAAGATCATCACACACAAATGTCCCAGCATAGATGTTTCAAGAACTTGTGACAGCAGATGAGTTGGTATAAGAGGTGATCTCGATTGAGTTGTATAAGAGGTGATCTCGATTCTCAACTAGTTGAAGAATCAGAATAGTCTGCTGTGATGCATTTGGTTTCCATTTGTGCGTCTGGTGCCCCCGGAGCAGCTACCAGGCCTCCCGACGAAACCCTTGCTTGCTTTGGATGACTGGGAACACTCGGAACTTTTCGACACCTTTGTCCCATATGTGTCCGGAGATGGTCCACCATCAGCAGGGGAACCATAAAGATCAAATTCCTACAAAAAACATCATGTTATCCGTGTTTTGGAGTATTTTTCAAGGGAAGTAGTTATGAAGCTAGTTAAACAGACCTTGGACTTTGTCTTGGAATAAGGTGTGAGGCACGGATTCAAATCGTTCAGGAACATGTCATCTGGACTCCCCGGGGTCGTGTAATCCCCGGAGCTATATTCGAACTATTCAAAATAGTAAATAAGGTAAGCTAAAAAGATCTCATACATCAACAAATAATATGTGACATTTATGAAAGTCCCTTTTAGTTTAGCTGATGTAGTTGTTTACCGGAAAATTTGAGGCGTGTTCTTGATCATACGATGGTGTCCTTGGGGAATTGAAATCGTCATCACAGAACCCTCTTCCAGAATATTTGTCTGCCTTAACCTGTGACCAAAGAGACACGAGATTGATCCACAATTGATCGGTATGATTAGCAATGATGGCCTATATAGATCAAAGAGTTGATTTCTACCTCCGCGAGATCTTGAGCAAGAGATTGCAGCTTTTCGGTGAGAGAAGTAACTTGCTTTTGAAGATTTGGTATGAGTTGCTTAGCCTGTTTCAGCTCCAATCCCTGCTTCTCCAAAAAGTCATGAACTTGCGAATTCATGGCCTCTGGGAATAGAACAGCACTTTTAAGAGACTTTATCTCTTCCCTTTGGTTCAAGCACAAATCTTTTAGTTTTTCAACCTAAGAAGTTGCATAGTGATTAGTAATATTCAAGAATAGCCTCATCTTAGAGCATATACACCATTAACTGATAAACACTACTCAAAAGACTAAAAGGATCAGATGTGAAAATTGCAAAATTCTTATTTCTCTGAATCACATGACACACAGGGACAGACATATCAAATTTATTGCAATGATGGGGAAAAAATTAGGCCAAGATCAAAACAATGCCACCAAACCAGCCAAGCAACAGAGAGCTACTAACATTCTGAGTCCCCTATTGCTCATCTTCAGTGCTAGTCCAAAATCTCATCGTTTCAAAGAAAGTAAGAACGTTAACTAATGCATTTCTCATGTAGCTTTGTCTTAACACATTCAACTCACAGTGTAACACACACTTCAACTCTCCAATTACTCATCTTCACAAAAGGGGTTATCTAAAAATCTCATCTTTCCTAGAAAACAAGAAATGTTAGTCACTTTGAACCACTGTTTAAAAATGTTTGAACAGACAATGCCACAAACCATCAAAACAAGATTAGAATCCACTCCAACCTTTGATACTTACATCCAATCAAGACAATCTGTCAACCCTCTTTTCTATCAGTGCAGTTAAAAACCATCATGATCCCCAATTTCATCAATTTGATCCAACCAACAACAGCTAAAATGGACAAAAAAAAACCAATAAAAATCAACTAATCACCTCAGTGTTTCTCTCCTCCAGCAAAAAATTGAGCTCAGCAATCAGCTCCTCCTGCTCCTTATTCAAACTCAAGAGCTCCCTCTCACTCCTCAGAACCATCGCCAGCGTCCTCGTATTACTCCTCACCTCCGTAAGCGCCTTCTTCGAGCCCTCATCGCCCCTCTTTACCAAACCCCCCTTAAACAGCTTCTTATGAAGTCCTCCCAATCCCGCGCTCTTCTTCGCGCCTCTCTTCAAATCCTCCGCTAAAAGATCACTCGCAATCACAAATCCCTTCGGGACCTTATCCAATTTGTTAACCTTCTTAGTCTCCACCAGTTTCTTGACCATCGAGCTGAAATTAACATGGTTGGCATCGGTTTTCTTGCCCACGACGGCGCGTGAGTTGGCGCCGCCGCGCGTGGAGGGGGAGGAGAATTCGGCGGAGGAGGAAGGGTCGGATTTTACTGAGCTGTTCAGGCTGTTGGTGTTGGAGTTGTTGTAGCGAGTTGCGGGCCTAATTGAAGAAGCCATTAATGAATGTTGGGATTGAATTTAGGGGAATTGGGATTTGGGAGTGATTAAAGGTTTGATTTTGGGGGGATTTAAGGATGGAAGGAGGATTTATTTGTAGGAAAAGAAGAAGATCCGAGCGTTGGATTTTTGTTTGAGGAAGAACGGTCGCTGTCTGAATTCAAATTTTTTAAATTGCGAGGCAGTTTTGTGAAGACGAAAATGACCTGCTAAAAAGCGGACTTACCTTAACACGCTTTTCAGATCTCGCCTTTTCCCAATTAGATATCCTTAATTATACTCCATCCATTTATCATTATAGTATGTTCTATTTAATGTTTAATTAATTTTTAATGTTAAATTAATGCACATAACATTATGTAGTAATTTGTATTCATTTTTCACACCATCTTTGAAATTATTTTCATCAAAATTTAAAGAGAATTAAATAATAAAAATACATTAAGTTTTTTCCTAAAGAGAATTATAATTTGAATAAGATAATTACGTGATTTAAATAGAGACGTTCTTGAAGCCGGTTGGTGGAAAAAAATTATCTTTTCTAAAAGATAAGTTATTCATTTGTAATAGTGAAGCAATTTATTTTATGGTTATGGATCTATAAAATCATAAACTTGGTCAACTTTTAGTATTTTTCACGAACTTCAAAATTGGTCTAAAATAGCATAAATTATATATTTTAATTAGTTTAATTTGCTAACTCTAGTATTTTTCACGAACTTTAAAATTTGCTTAAAATATCACAAACTATACATTCTAATTAGTTTAATTTGCTAACTATAGTATTTTTCACGAACTTTAAAATTGATCTAAAAATATCACAAACTATGCATTCTAATTAGTTTAATTTGCTAACTCTGCTAACTAATCATTAAAGTATTGAAAAGGTTATATCATTGTGTTGACGCTTTTAATACACATAATGTGTTGATTATTTAGCAAATTAAGCTAGTTAGAAAGTATTTGATCACATCTCTTGTTCCCAACTAAATCAAAATAAGATATTTCGCCAAAAACGTATTCTTCATGGGCAATCGTGAAACATTTATGATATTTTGGATTACTTTCTAAGTTCGTGACAATTAGGATATAAAGTCACGTTGATTTAGCAGTGTCAAGTAAGATAAATGCCATGTACATGAGTGGATATGGTGATTTACCCGCCGAGGGAAATAATAAACAAAATGTAAGGTTTATTAATATTTTAAATCAATTTAAAAGTTAGTGAAAAATATCAAAATTTGATAAAAATTTATACTAAAACAAAGAAACCCGTTAAGGTCATTTTTAATGCAATTAAGGACGTTAATTTTGTATTTCTAACTACACCACCAACACTTCAAAAAACATCTTTATTGTTAGTATCCAAACTAAACTTAGAGGACGCAAATAGAAGCGTCCTAAAAAACAAAAGATTAAGTTAATTTGTCTTTTATTTAAGAACGTTTTCTTTTGCGTCCTAAATAGATGTTACTTGCTAAAATTTTCAAACGTAAATAATACGTCCTTAAAAAATAGTTAGTTTTTTTTTTTATAGTGTTATAATTTTAGGGAACAATATATCTTTGTTTAAATGCTAATTTATTCATTTGTCAAACTCCCAAATTTGCAATTGATTAATTGGCAAACTTGGTTGAAGTATATTAAATGTATTCGAAATAAGGAATTTGTTCATATATGAATTTAATTAGAGTATTAATTTCATTCTCTTATTAATTTCAAATAATAATAAATTTGTTCATACATTAATTCCATATTTTTATAATGAATTTTGATACTCCCTCTGTTCCTTGTTAATAGATGCATCTCTTTTCGGTATAGAGTTTAATAATAGTGTATTAAATGGTTGGTGAAAAAAGTAAGAGAGAACAAAGTACTAAGAGATATGAAGAGAGAATAAAGTAAAAGGGAGAATTACTTTTTGTCAATTATAGAAATAACTCAATTAACTTGAAACTTTCCAAAATAGAAAAATGACTTTATTAACATGGAACGGAGGGAGTAGTTTTTATTAGAATGTTAATTTACTTAAAGTACTAATTTCATTGTCCTATTAAAATATTAATGAATTTGTTGATATATGAATTTCATATTTTCAATTAGTTCATAAAAATAATTAATATACATAAGAAATGTGAAATGAATAAAAAATTGAAAGACAAGAGTGATGTATGGTTTTATGATTTCTTTTTTTATGAATGAATTTGTGATTTTTTTTTTTCAACTACTTCATTCAAAAGTCTTGTATTTTCTTAGTTGGAGTATAATATACACCGATTGCATTATGTCTATAAAATATGGATCATTGTCACTATCACCAGTTAGATGAAACTTTATCAAAATCTTGTTGTGGGCATTTCACATTATGGTAGTATAAATTTGAATGGATTGAAAACGATTAATAATTTGAATGGATTGAAAAAATTAATAAATTGAAGGAATGAGATTGATAATTCAGCTTGCCCGATTATTTCTTATGTAAATGGTTGATTTTGTCTCAACATGTAACTGAAAAGATCTCATTGTTTTGAATAATTACTAACTGAAAATATATAATTCAGTACTCATTGTTTCGCTTTCTAGAATAAGTTGTCATGCAAACTAATTTCTGACATTCAAAATCAGTTTAACACGAAATTACACATTAATTGAGTAATTAATTTGTAGTTTTAGTATACTTAGTTTAAACAAAAAAATTTATACAAACAATGGCCTAATTAAGAACCCTGAATTCCCCTGAATCCAACTAATCTGGCCGGATTTCCCACCGCCGTCGCACCCTCCGGCACTTCCTTCAAAACCACCGCTCCGGCGCCGATCCTCGCATTGTTTCCGATCACAATATTCCCTAGAATTTTCGCCCCAGCACCAATCATAACTCCATCTCCGATCTTCGGATGCCGATCTCCCCCCTCCTTCCCCGTCCCCCCCAACGTCACACCGTGCAAAATCGTGACGTAGTCTCCGACCACCGCCGTCTCCCCAATCACAACTCCGGTGGCGTGATCCATCACGATTCCGCCCCCAATCGCCGCCCCGGGGTGTATATCCACCGCGAACACCTCCGAAACCCTACTCTGAATCAGCAGCGCCGCCGCGGCCCTGCCGTCGATCCAGAGCTCGTGCGCCAGCCTGTGCGCCTGGCACGCGAGAAACCCCTTGAAATTGAGGAAGCAGTGCGCGTAGCCGAGGCAGGCGGGGTCGCGCTCGAGCACCGCCGCGAGATCGCATCTGACTGCGATTCGGATCGCGGCGGATTCGAGCAGGCTGTGGAACGCGGCGGCGAGGGCGGCGGTGGAGAGGTAGGGGGTGGAGAGCTTGACAGCGAGGTGATTGGAGAGCGCGCTCTCGAGCGTGGAGTGAGAGAGGATTGCGGAATGGTAGAGATTTGACAGCAAGGGTTCGTGTTTCATAGCGGATTCTGCTTCTTGTCTAATTTGACACCAGATTTCGTCTTGATCAGGGCTGATTTTGCAGCAATGATTGAGATTTTTGGATGAATTGCAGTAATATTTGATCCGATTGCATAGAGAAGAGGGGGGATTTGATGTGCACGCTGCTGCCATTGTTTAAATTTGATTTAGGGTTGAAGAAAGAGGAGATTGATTTAGAATTTTTGATTTAGGATTGGGGGAGTGTGATGGTGTGTAGAGTTTATATACGAGTGTTTTGTTTACTGTAAGTCAAGGTCAAACAACTTTTTTTTAAGGAAGAGAGGGAAAGATGCTATGAATGAAGGTCAAAAAAATTTCAATAATAGAGTGTGACATAAGGTGTGACGAATTTAATTGAGGCCCTCAAAATTGAAAAGAGGCCACCTCAGTGCTGACATATTAATCTGAGGTTGTTTCTTGGGGATTACTTTATACACTTGAGTCGTCGGACTTTGGAATTTTTTACTACTAGTACAAACATGAATATACTATAGTGTTCAAAATTTCAAACATCAAAGTTGTTGGGTACGTGTGAAGTTAAGGGAACGCTTTTGGTCTTTGGACTTTCACCTAGAGCTAATCTTCAACTCCATAGAGAGGTATCGTGATTGCAAAGCCTTTCCAATGCTTTTTTAGCTTATAATTGGGGTTTAGAAGAGGAGAATACACAATAACGACAAGTTAGTGTGTTCTAAAGTTCTCTTTTCTAGCTATATGCTCATATTTTGGTGTGAGTTTAGAATTTTGTTTGATCGATCGGTTCTCAAACTCTATTAAGTTTGCTTATAACAACCCGACACCCAGATTAAGCTTTCTATAGAGAGTCACCCATCACATAATTGCTCCAAGCTAAGCACACTTAACTTTGAGTTTTTATTAAATGGATGTCAAAAAAAGAAGATATATTGTTAGTATGAGTAGCACCTATCAAATCTGTTAAGCTCTCTCCGAATATGCAGTCTCATCCCTACATATCCTCGGAATCCCTCTTATTTGGGTTTGTTCTGATTCATTCATGCCCTCATCCTCTTTAGATGTAGGAGTCGATCCTTGCATGTGCCTTTGCACCGGTGTCACTCCTTACTCTCGCCCAAGGTGTTACATTGCTAGTGTCTAGCAGCAAGAATGTAGGATTTCATTGTATAAGTGGTAATATTGTACTCCTTCCGTCCCTTTAAAAGTTTAAATATTGTCACAGTTTGACCGAACACAAGTTTTAAGAAATGTAGTAGAAAGTGAGTTAAAAAAGTTGATAGGACGTGGATGCTACTTTTAAAGTATTAGTTTTATAATAAAATGTAAGTAATAATAAGTTAGTTAAATGTGAGGCCCACTACAAAAAAAATGATAAAAATTGAAATGTGACAAATTTTCTAGGATAGATGAAAATGAAAAAATGTGATAAAATTTAAGAACCAGAGTAAGTAGTATGGAACAGGAAATTTTTCTATTCTTTAAGAAGGGACGTTTGGTATAATTTTATATATATATTTGAAAAGTTTCTACGAGAGGAAGTTGTTTTATTACTTTCAATCTTTGATGATAATATAGCCAATCTGTGAATATTGGCTTGGGCGTAACGACTCGACCTATAAATATTACTGCTCCACTTTGGGTTGTTTTATTATTTTGATTGTAATTGTTATAACTTTCACTCCACTCTACTTATTATTGTTTGTTTTTTAATATTGGCTGGGGCGTAACTTATTAATATTAATACTCCTTTTGGTTTGTTTTATTATTTTTATTGTAATTTTATAACTTTCACTCCACTTATTATTGTTGATTTTTCTTTGATTGTAATGAAACGAGACTCCGTTATGCATGCACTATCTCTTATTTCTTGCATCTTTTGAGGAGAAATATGGATTCTAAATTTGTAGTTTTGTTCAAATTTTAAATATGTAATTTTATGGATTCTAAATCATGTACTATCAATTTACTTAGAATATATAAATTTATACAAGTGCAAATTATATGAAATAAAAGATGCAATTTTCTTATGTAATTTTTATACCAAAGGTTAATCCTCAAAGTGGTTTCGTTCAACTTCAATATATGTAAACTTTTTTTTATGGGTAATGAATTTAAATCTAAAGTTGCGTCACGAAGGACTTGAATCCGAAACCAAAGATTTCATGCATAAATCGCCCAACCACTTGATCAACTCACACACAAAAATTTATTATTACTAGCTGAACTTGTCGATGTTGTTTCTGTTAGTGGATGATTGATATCATAGAAAATCGTCGACGTATTTATTTAATTTTTGGCCATTGTTTCTTCGAATCATCCAATTTTTAGTGGCAATAAAATTACGTTTTCGGTGTATTTTGCTTTTGTACTCTTCTCTCCTTCCTATATTTTGTTACGTCCTCATTTTTAATGGAGTAGTTAACTAAAATATTTATATGGATGGGATCTGGCCGCACTGTGCGACCGGATGCAGCCCATCTTTTAAAAGAAAAATATTCAAGACACAAAATGTTGTATCTATATACAAGTTGATTTCACTAACTATTCAAATAGAATTTGGCCGAATGTGATGATATTATGCTTGTATAAATAGTAGTATAAATTGTTCTGTCACATTCTTAAGGTAGTATATATTGTCCACGACAACAATGAAGTATTAGATATAGCATAAAAAGTTGTAGAATGAGTAGTCGTGATTACTTATCACATTATTATCCATTTAAAATTAAATTGTAAAATTTAATTATGAACCAAACACAATATATATAATCACGAAATATAATCTTGCAAATCGAACGACTCCTAAAAGACCATAAAAAACAAAGAGTCAATTCAATTGAAAATAGGCTATCTCACTGTAAAAAAGCACAGTAAAAAGACAATGTAAAAGCTAGCCTTACTGTAAATTTCAACCTTATAACACCCAACACTTGAGAGTTACACACATAATTCAGACTCTTTTAAGTATCGAAATAGATAAAAATGAACAAAGAAAGAAAGCTGGAAAGCAGTTTCCTTGAAAACATGTACTGTAGTTCATATAACTGTGATGCACATACACCAGCAGTTGTAATGCGTTTAAAATCTTAAAAGGCTAGGTGGCTGTGCTTGGGCATCTTGGAGTCTCCGCAGTTTGTGTACGCCCAGCTCTTCAATCGCTCTCTCGGTCGCCAGAACTCTCTGGAAGCGACACTTTTGGCTTTGCATTCATACATGCATTTACCAGTGCAAGTATATCATGATTTACCATAATATCCACCCATTTTTCATCAACCCAATCCTTTGAAGCTCTAGCGTTTCTCTTCTTCACACTCTTGAGTAGGTTCTCGCCTGCAAATATTATAACACGCATAAATACTATTTCAGACGAGTTGATTTGACAAAGATCTAACAGATGGAAGCGTACACGTACCAGGGAAGTAAACTAGAAGGTTATTTTCAGCATCCGAGTTGAAACCAATCACAACACCTTCCCACCAGCCAGGGCACCGCCACACATCAACTGATGCCCCGACCTCAAACCTTGCATCGGATGAATACCAGCTAGGCCATGGCCTCACTGTAAGGCGTCCCGCACACCTCAGACCCAATCCATCAGCAGCTGCCTCTCTGGGTGCCACCACCACTTCCTACAAATCTCACACAAATTAGCAACAGCTTGCTTCATGATCAATTTGAATCCATGGCGCATCTTCTAGTGGAAATTGATCACTGAAACTAATATAAGGAAAGGAATATCATGCTATCCATTTATATATATATACCTCCAGATTCTCATCTTCGTCAGCATCTGTCACATCACAGTATTGAACTCTCATAAACTTTGCTGATGAGCGCAAGATCTTGCACCTAAACCAGCAGCCTCGCATACCACTATCCTGACTAAGAAGCTCAATATTTTCATTGACGCGAGACAACATTTGATTTTGTGGCCCAATCAAAGGATTATCTTGAACAGGCCCCTTCATTGCCTGTTTGATTTTCAAGCACTGATTTGCAGGTCCATGATTTGCAGCTTGATTATCTTTGGCTACATTGTGCAGATCAGCATCAACTTCCGAGACAATTTGATCCCCGATGAGGATCTCATTTCTCTTGCAAGTTACAACTGCTTGATTCTGAGGACTACAGTCATCTCCTTCTTGAGTCGAATTTTCTATACCATCACTCGGCTCAGGAAAGAAATATTTCAGGGTGGAGAGAACGGGTTGTGCATAGTAGCCACATAATTCAGTTATGTTGAAGGTGCTGACACTGTTACTTTTAAATGCTCTATGGCAAGTAAAAATTTTAAGTGACAAATTAATAGGAAGAACTTCGTCACACTTTTTAAAATCTATAGGTGCCAAAACCGAAGCTAGACCATCAATTTCTTCTGCACTAAGCTGCTCCTCGGTTGAAGTTATGAAAACTTCTCCCGAATCCAAACATAGCTTAGGCATCAGATGCTGGATGTCCTCGGGGAAAAGAAACCTTCGCACTCTTACCATTTTCTCCTCCTGGAGGGTCTCATACATATCTTCCACATAACCAAGGTAGTCTTTTCCTCCACCACCCAAGATCCATACTACTGAATGTACCTGTACATACAAGGAGGGTGAGAAAAGATTGTGAAGGCCGGTTACAAAGTGAAAAGTAATCACTAATCAGTTGTTGCTCTTTGAGACTAACAGGTATCTTAGTTCCGTTCCTGCATAAAGCTTTATAATGCTTCAGCTGCTTGCTACATATCCAAGCGCCACCAAACCACACTGTTTCTGAGTCGTTTGCCATAAATTCTCTGACCAATGGTATCTGCAAATTAAATCTTATGTAAATGATCATTTGTTTAGAAAAAAAACTTCTATGTCAGCCATGTAACACAAAATACAAGGACCAGTATAAGTAATAAACCACCATGGAGCTAGTACGCTGGGAGAAACGGGTGGTTTGGAACAAAAGATGTTTCAAATGCTGCGTTGATGCCATTCTCTGCTGATCTGCAATGGAAAGACAAACTTTGTTGATATATATGTTAACTTTAGAAAATGATCCAGAATAACTTCTTGATTACACCACTTTGTCAGTTACATATACATAATCTAATTCCTAATTTACAATTAATTTTATAAGTGGATATGAAACTAGCAAGAAATTTAATGCAAATATGAAGGCAGCTCAGAGCATGGATGGCTAAGAGGCAAAGTATAATGAACCATCTGATCAACAAGAGTCAGAATCAAAAGCAGTTAGGATATTTAACATGCAAATCAAAGACGGTTCAACCCTACATGTGAATGTCAAGTGTCTCCTTTTAATAGATGCTTCTATTAAAGTTAAGAAAAACCACATTATCCCAGAGACCCAGACAATGATGAAAAGGATGTGACAACAGGGATCTTGATTTTTCCGAAACCTTGAGGACAAGAGACTTACAAGGAATATGGGGTTAGGCAGGTTTCTTAGGTTAACAGACAGACATTCAACATAAAACAATAGTCTTTTTCAAACACAAAACAATTTCTATTAGATGAAATAAACAGAGGAAGCGAATGCTTATTAGTTAACCCAATCTATTACCCTCCAACAGTACATATAAAATTATATTTACAAGATCCAACATCAGCACAACTTACTACGAATGGAAGATTTTATCTTCATTTAGTAAATTTTATAGAATAGGCAGACCTCATTTTTCAGCAAACCTTCAAAGGATGAATCACATTAAATGTATGCATGTGTATGCTTAAATAATGACAAGTCTCCAATAAAATGGAGTAGCGATCTAAAGCTTTTTGAGTCGCTTCTGACTCATATCCTAGGGGAAGCGCCAAGATGCTGAAATGAAAGTTCAAGCAATTACGAGTTTTCATCAAACCACAGCAGATCTGCCTCCATTCTCACCAGTACAGGAGGCCAGGCTGGGTATATCATTCCTTAGTAATGGAAATTAAAACTACAAAATCTGCAGGACCTTAAGTGAGAGTTTTACTAGAGTGACATGATGATAAATTGTTCTAACAAAAACGCTATTACAGTAAATTCCCCAAGTATCTACACTGTTTACCTTGAACTCAATACAGACTGAGGCGATGACTCCAAAGCTCGATAGAAGAAGAATTGTTTGGAAAGTGCAGAAGATAAATAAATCCATGTATAGCCACAGAGCATCAAATTAATTACACCTAATGATGACGTTACGGCCTACACGTGCCTGATTTTGATTCGTCTCAAAATATCTCGCTTCAAAGTTTTTTTTTTTTTTTTCCAACTTACAGATACCCAGTAATAAATGTCACAAGCATACACACATTCATAGCTGTCAATCAACAACCTAAACTTTATCCAAGCCAAGCTCACTGAAGATGCCGATGGAAACCGGGTCTCAAATAGATTTGCATAATCCAAGTTGTCACTGCAAAACCAGGTAGTACTAAACTGAAGTAGATCTGAAACATCTATGGCAGTCATATTTATGTCTTTGAAGAATTACGATATCTATAGTAATCATATGCATGTTATTATATATGAATGCAAGTGTTTCCTTTTATCTGGCGGGACAGCTTGCAATTACCTTAAGTAAATCTCATGGCCTTATTCACCTCATATCCTTCTGTTTCCCAGTGGTGATTTTATAGACACTCATTCAGTGGGTATAGCATTTCATATGTTCAGTGCTGACCAACGCATCTTTATCATTGTAGAAGTGATGAAGGCAAGTATATTGCTCGACCATTGCAGGTACTTCAAACGGCATACATTCTTCTATTGGAAAATTAATTGTCTATTGCTCAATCCATTTCTACTTATCAGTCCAATGATCCATTCCCCCAAAACAATCTGAAAACTCAAAAAAGTGAATTGAAATTAGTCATTGCAGCAAAATTGTGTCTTAAGAATTCCTACAAACTGTTCTAGAAAGGATTTGAAAGCATTTGAGAGCAGCAGAAACCATAATTGTTTGAAAATAACACCAAATGGAGTGGTTTCAACAAAGAATGACAAAAAGTAGCTAATTATTGTTAGCTCTCACGATAATTTTCTGCAGGGTTTCACATAGAGACAGTTATCAAAGGGATGCTTTCTTGGATGTTACGGTCCAGAAACCATGAATTCTACATGATGTCTCTTGATAGTGATATAAGATCTAACACAACAAGTGAAGTTCAACATTCAACCTAGTAAATCATTTACTCAGAGAAATCAATCAAACCATTAATTCCTAAAGAGCAAGTTGCATACTTGAATCTGCAGAGATTTAGCTGCCTCCTGAGGTCACCGACATGAGAAACTTAACGACATCTTCTCTTGATTTCCATCTTGCTCCGGCATGGACACGAAAGAACTTAAGTAGTCTCCAATCGGTGAATAGACCATAGTATGATTTATACCCCTCTCTCCCCCATCAAAAAAAGGAGGTAACTCCCAGCAGAGTCCCTCAAGGTAAAGTGAACAATGCGGCTGCCCATTTTCTGAGAAATCATCCGCTCTTCCCATCCTCTCAGCATCCTGGCAAGCAAAACAGCATGAAGAGGCATGTGTAGGAAGCAAAACAGTTGATCCAACACAAATTCCCAATCGAGAATAACGCAATGAACAAGAGATCATTGAATATTAAACATGAATTTCACTAGAGGTAGGCAATATAAGCTTGATCAACCCGAATTTTAGCTTAATCAGTGCATATTGTTAGCAAAATCGCACAGAATTCAAAGTAATCCTGATTTATAAAATCAACAGTAAATAATCGAAGTAATTAGGTATAGCAAACGGCGTAGAGAAAGGGATTCAGAGAAGAGAAACAACTAATAACAGCAGAATGCACAATCTTCAATTTCCTGAACTAAGTAAGAATGATGGAGTGTTTGGTTATACCAGAAATGGTTTGGCTAGTTCCAATTTCATCGGTTGCTGTCGCTTCGTCTTCTTCATTGTTCTGTTTCAAAACCTTTGAAGAATTTTCAGGGGAATAATTTTACATTACTGCAGTAGTAAATATTTACAAGATAAATTCTCTGAGTTGGAATCTTATTTAATTCAAATTTAAAATGATAAACTACAATAAAAAGATTTCCTAATCAGATTTTTCCACAAACAAATTGAGCAACAATAAAATTAAAGTCGAAACCTATTGTGAATTCCAATTCAACTCATATTCTGTGAGCTATATGCACACTATTTTCTTAACTAATTTAAAAAATCGAAATGGTATGTATGCACTGGCAATAACTCTACATAATTTGTTTTCTCTTTTAATATTGTTATTTTTGTCAAAATTATTCATAATCATCTTTAGTTTTTAAGTATTAGATAACCCAGATGTAGACCAGTTTAGGAATATTTTGATGAGATTAATGGAATATTTTTAATATGCACATACACACATTCGATTGAAGGCCTATCAATATTTTTGTGACTCTACATCTGTAAATATGATTGTGCATTAGGGTGATAGCCTGATAGGACTCTTATATCAAATGTGGACAGCAAAATATAAAAATGGTTGTGCAAGATCGATGCAATAATTTTAAATACTACTTATAGTCATTTAATCATTTGAAGTTAATTTTGGTTTTGGAGCAATGGATTTGCGAAGATACTAGGAATTTAGTACTACTAGTATCACAGCAGTGCGTTGCACGATTCATTCTATTTTTCTTAACTTATTTTACACATTGAAATAATTTAATGAAATGATAAACAATATTATCATACAAAATCTAAAAGCATAAAAGTATATAATAAAAAATCATTATATAAATATTAAATCAAATAACATTCAAAATCAATAAATTTGTTAAAATATATTGGTTAGTAAATTCTGAAATAAATTTTCAATAAAATAATATGACCAACTAATTAGAATAAATAAAAAATTTCATTAGTTAAGAATTAATCTGTCTCCGTCTCTTCTATTCCAAGTACTGTTCCATCTTACTTCTAATCTCTCCCAACCTTTTTTTATCCGCTCGTCTCTATCTCTAATAGCCCCATCTTTTTCAGTCATAATCTCCAACACTTTCATGGTCTCGTGCCAATGTCATCTTCTCCATCATGTCAGATTGCCTCCTCTATAAAAACACTTTAAACAAAATATAACAATAGTAAGTACATATTAACGATGTACATGTTATAAAGACATATATTTAAATTTGATTCTAATTTACAAAATTGTTTGATGAGAACATGAACTTATGTCAAAATAACAATAATAATGTTTAAATATATACTAAAAGCAAAAACAATATGGTTGAGAATTAAGAAGAATACCTAAAATCAAGCATATTTTTTGCAAAAAATTACCCTACAAACAAATAAATTTTGAAACAACAATTTTGGTAGTCCAAATGAAAATAAAATTAGGAGTATTAGGTGTAAAATGTTTAATAAAGTTAAGAATTCTATTATATAAACAATTATATGTATAATAACTTTTAGAAAATGGAATGGGCAACAATTTCTATCAAATGAATGAGTCATGCACCAATTTAACAATATAATAATACTATTATATTTCTCCTAGCTAATGAGTAATTCACGTTTTATATATGCATAGTAACTGGATTCATATAAATAACCAAAAATTCTTAATAAGAAAAGGAACGGCAAAACACATGTATTAAATGATCATGGCAAACACATTTTAAGCCGACAATATTTGGTTTGTCTCCAAGCTTCGTCAATTAAAATACACGAACACAAATAACTCACAATTACAAAACATTGAAACATATAAAACAAATATTGTACCGTCAGAAATATCATACATTGGCAAGGAAATTCAATCAATCTTATCACAATGTCCACATGTGAACATATTCTCAACCTCCATCGTCCTTTTAACGGATCTTTTGCATACCATATAGAACCACTTTCCGTAATGGCATTTTATAGTTTCAATCTTCCCAAAAATCCAAAACAATCCTTCCTGGAAAAAAATCCAACAATTTTTATTCAATACCATCAATTTTTATTCAAAGAGAAATGGATATATTTAGATAGAACAAAATATATTTCAAACGAAATCATCGCAGAATAAATCAGCAAATAAAAATTTAAAAATTACCTCAAGCTACTAAACATCCTCAATAGATTTCCCCTTTAATTAAGCAAATTCATTAGTGACCTTACTTGAACAAAAATGATCAATTGTTCTTTGGCATGCAAATTTGGTAAAGGTAAGAACCATTCTGAAAATATGCAATAGGGAAGGCAATGAGAGAGAGGTACAAGATAACAAATGATAAATATTTATAGACAAAAAAATAAAGAAATGTTATCATAAATGTATGGAATTGTAGCATGATTAGTAGTAATAAATTTATATTGAATTATCGTTGACTACATCTTGAAACGCAAGTGCTACAAAAATTAGTACAATTTTATTCACGCTAAACGCAATTTTCATCAACCATATAATAGAATAAAAATGCTATATTTTATAACTGCTATTCATATTTTTCATTTGAATAGGATAAAATATGTTTTAACTTAATTATTTCAAATAAAGTCAGAAAATAAGTTGCCCATATACAATTGTAGATGGTTACAAATTTTTAATAAGTGGCCGTTACAAATATACATGGCTGAATTATAAATGCAATAACAGTTTCAAAAATGCTTATAATAGAGGCTTTGAATCCTAATAGGAGATGAATGATTATTACAACAGTAGAGAGTGGATAATTATGACAATTAATTCATAATCAATTTTTATATTTGAAGATAGAAACTGCCGGGTGAATTTCAAATTGTGCTTCCGAAATTTAATGAGTTTCCAAAGTGGAAGATATAATATTTTAAATTGCATTTACATCCCTTGCATAAAATGACTATTCAAAACGGCCAAAAACTCGCCTTTTATATCTATCTATAAATATATAAAAGGCGAGTTTTGAGAATAATTACATGAGTGTCATTGATAATATAAAAAGATTTTTTTAATATACTTACTATATTATTAAATTTAAATATTGTGTAACCTAAAAGAAATATTAATACTATGACTCTTCATTTTTTTCATAATTAACTACCCACTAATGACATTCATTGCCACTTACCCACTAACCTATTAATTTTGGGATTTATATATTTGTCAAATTATGAAGAGATCAATTTAAATATGTATGTGGATGTACAAGTCAACCATCTTGAAGATTATGGTCGGGCTTCTTGCTCCAGACAGAGAACTGTATATATTTGTCAAATTATGAAGAGATCAATTTAAATATGTATGTGGATGTACAAGTCAACCATCTTGAAGATTATGGTCGGGCTTCTTGCTCCAGACAAGGTAATCTTGATTCTTCCAAGTTCGTTCCTTTTATTTGGTATTATGTTGTACTTTATACTGATATTCTTATTGTAATGACCCAAAACCCACCTTAGGCGGAAAAGTGAATTTCGGTGCTGTAAATCGCTAGAATATGATTTTTAGCGAATAATTCGAAATAATTAACAAAATAAATTTTGACAATTTGATAAATTATGGAATAATGAAATACCAGGCTTAAATAAGTGTAAGAAAAGATGTACGAGCAAAGAATTGAGTTTTAAAGAGTTAACGGTCCGAAAAATTGTAAATTTAAATTAGTTAAATGACTATAGAAGTCTAGAATTAAATTATAAGTATCAGTGAATGAATTTTAGTGTGTCGGGTTGTTTGTAAAATAAAAAGATCATGTTTATATGAATTTAAGACTTTTATATTTAAGTTGTAAGTTTGGGATATTTTCTTTGAAATAGAATAAAAGAAGAATGAAATAAAGAATACAAAAGATTAATTTTTTGTATAAAGAAAAGGAATTGGGAAAAGGGAATCAGATATTTTTACACCTATTTCTCCCTTCTGGAACTTACGGGAGTAATCTATCTCTCCCTCACATTTGTACATCTCTGTTTCACCATGGACGCACCGCCATTTTTATACACACACACACAGAGCGACGAGCCGTCGCCTCCTTCCGGCGACCGACGCAACACATTCATCTTCGTCTCTCTCTCTCCGTGTCTCAGCCTCTCTTTTGCTGCTCAAACACACGCCGATCTCCTTTCCTCTCTGTGTTGCTGTTGCCCGGTAGATTCCGGCTACGTCATTGCCTTTTCCGGACAGATTTAGACAAAGACTTGACTCCATTTTTTGTAACAGGATATAACATGGAGAAGGAGCAGGAACAAAGTGGATCGTGTGTCAAAGGCATTTTGGATTTTGAGGTAGTATATTCTTCATTGGATCTTAATTCCTGAAGTAAGTCTACGTGATTGCATATATAATATTTTGTGTTAATCAGTGATACAACAATTAGTCTGTTTCATGTTGCTTATGACGTGAAGTATGGGAATTCTGGATATGTGAAGGTATTCAGATAGTTGGAGCTGAATCTATTAATTTGATATGATGTGGTGTGACAAGAAATTGTTGATGTGTAATTAGAGATTATTGGAAATAAGTATTTCGATGAAAAATGTGTGTTTTTGACTGTGCTTATGCCCCGTGCTTGAGTGTGTTCTGTGGGTACAATTGGCATGCCATAGGACAGCAGCGCTGCATTATCTGTGATCTCTCGTCTTCTGGATAACCGAAGCGAGGATCGTCTCTGTCTCTGAACTCTGAACTCTGATCTCTGATCTCTGGCTCTGGCATCTGTGATCTCTGTCTCTGTCTGCACCCTTAATGGGTGGCATGTGCGGAGTCCTCTCGAGGACAAATTCCGCTCTGCATCTGATTCTGGTTCTGATCTGGTCCGAGTACCCTAGTCTATCACTAAGCACTTAAAGGGGCCATACGTGTTTGAATATGTGAAATTGTTGGTGATCTGAATAGGTGTTGGTGACTGTATAATATTGGTATACATTCTGTGTTTCGCTTGATAATTAGTGTTATACAATTTATTTTGTATTCTCATATATGATTTATGAGTTGATATGTGGTTATAAACTTTTTGGTAAAATTCGATGAGATCAAAAATTGACGACATGAATGTAAGACTTTAATATTGTTCTACTCTGAATTTAAACAAATGAAAAAAAAATGTAAATGGATAAACTTTGGAAATTACGCTCTAATGTTGAGTATACTACTGAGCTTATCAAAGCTCACTCCTTTCTTTTCCTCCGCAGATTAGGTGACCGAATTAGCTCTTTTTCTTCACCGCTGCTCAAGTCGAATCACTACCTAACCCTTTGCGTCTGAATAATCGTATGAAGTATTAGTTGTGGCATGTATAGGAAGGGTAATGTATTTGGATGTCTTAATCTTTTCATACACTTTTGTTAAATATATTTTTTTAAATAGAAATTCAGGTTGTGCCTATATATATAGACGTTATATAGCAGTTTGTCGGTTTACCAAGTAATGGATAATAATTTATCTCTGGTAATTAGATATTTGTACCAAAATGTGACATCACTTATTCGATTATTAATTAATCGGGTAAGGGGTGTTACACTTATTATTGATAGAAGCTAATTTAGATTGGGATTGACTGTCTTCTTGTGGTCTCTCATTAATTATGAACAACTGGGGTGAGATATTGATTCGTGGGAGAAGATGGCACGAGTTGATCAGTGATGAGGAACTATCTGGCCTAAGAATTGGCTTGGTGAGATAACATTGTTTGCACCTCCTCAATTATTTTAGTAATTCTAATCTAGACAGTTCTTGAATCTACTGCCCAATGTAACAGGTTTTTCCAGAGTGCAATACTTTTTTATTCTTTCACTGTTCATGAAAATGTCGGGTTTCTGTTGTAAAATATTGTCTTTATAAATAGTTTTTGCTTCATTGTTATCAACTGTATTTCATATTTAAGTTATTGGTACAATAAATTGCTATTGTAATAATAATATTGTTTCTCATTCGGTATATGTGTTATTTTTTTCCTCTGTCTGATTTTATATTTTTTAATAATTTTTTTATTCTATATATTTATGATTTCAGATTTCATGATATTTTTATGAATTTGTAAAATCATTTTATAGTATAAAATAAGTTTAAAAAAAAAAAAAAAAAATCGTGCATCGGGCACGTGGGTGATACTAGTTAGTATAGATGAGAATCAACCCTCTTGGGCCTCATTGGCTGGGCTGGACTGCAAACCCAATGATACCTACTTAAGCCCAGTAATAAATCAGAGTATACTAAACAGGCAAATCATTTGATTGAACGTTTGTGGACTAAAATACTTCTATGAGATAAATATAAATTTGACGGGATTCGGCTCAAACAATGAGAGCAAATAGAAGATGGTACCTACAAATTCCATAGATGGGACATCGCAACTACCAATAAAAGACATAGGGCTAAAAGATGTAGCCCAAATTGAAGACACTAAACTAAGCTTGACATTGGGAATATAAGATTAGGAAACCCTTTTTCATATTTCAATATTTTAAAAATGAAACTCTAAGTCTCAATCATATGATTCATTTTGGTATGTATAGCACCATACAAGGTCGTCCCAACTCACGTGCTACCGGTTTTTAAAAATAACAATTCTTTCATTTTTAGTCAATTCCTTAAAAATAACAACTTTCAAACTTTCCATTTTAAGAAATTTTTACGCCCTTAATAAAGTGGACCACATCATCCACTAATATTAATTTCATTACTTTTTTCTTTTCCTCTCTTTTACTTTACTAATTTTTCTCTCCCATTCTCTTACTTTACCAAATTATGCATTAAAACTCTGCCGTTTCAAAAATCTCTATTCTTAAAAAACGGAGGTAGTACTTATTCTTTTCACCACAAGCAATTTTTTGTCAAATTTAAGAGTACTATTTTGACTACTTTTCGAGTCACATACTTATTCTTTTCATAATTTCATTACACTTTCTTTAAAAGTTGTGCAAGATTAAAGAGGAACTTCAACGTTGAAAAAGAAGCCTCGACGTAAGATTTCTTCTATAGTACTTTCTTGCATTGCATGGATTGTTTTAAGTTTAGAGGACAATCATTGCATCGCAAAAGATACTTTATCCTTCCTCGAACAAGTGTTTGTAAAAACAATAAATAAAAAATGTAAAGTTGTAGTAGTTGTAGTAGTAAAATATGAGACGTACGTAGTATTAAGAAACAAAATCGACTTGCTAGTACCCAAAATAATGAGTTGTATATATCACGAGGCACACGCGTAAAAAAAAGAATTCCCTTGGAACAATAAAATATTCTTTAGGAAAAGCGCAAGTAACAATTCCCACGATTTCAAAGAATTTATTCCAACCAAAAAAACCAGTGAAAACCCCAGTCTCTTCCACATACACTACAAAATAAAAAATAAAAAATAAAAAAAGAAGTTTATGGAGTATACACTAGAACCTTCATTTACAAACTTTTTTTATGCGATCACTTTCCAATTTTCAATGAGAAATATATATCCCTCTTTATATAAACTTGTACCACAAACTCGTTACACAACTTGATAATTTCCAATTCCACGTGAAAAAGGGAGTAATGGATCGAGGCAACGAGGAGAGAGATGGGTTGGCGAAGACGACGATGATGACGACGTTGCGGTTGCTAGCTCTCCTTTCTTTCATATCTCTCTTGTATTCCTACTTCTTCTCAGGTTTGTCATCCTACAACAACATTCAATTCTCCACATTGGTCTTCTCATTATTCGCCCACGCCATGGATCGCAAGTATGTCTTCTTGATCTGCAACGCCATCGTTGCCTTCCTTGTCAAGAGCTTGAGCTTCTCCTCCTCCTCCTCCCCCGGCGTCAGCCAAACGCCACCAAATCTAGTTCAAGAAAATGTAGAATATGGTGCCGGAGAAGAAGAAACTGATACGCAGGAGGAATGCATTTATCGAGCTGTCATTGAAGAAGACGAGGCTGAGGATGAAGGTGTTGATGAAGAAGACGAGGATGAGGACGAAGGTGTTGATGAAGATAAAGGCGGGGAGGGGGAATCGAGAGTGGAGGAGGTGAGCACGGAGGAGTTGAATCACAAGTTTGAGGAATTTATCAAGAAAATGAAGGAGGAAATCAGAGTTGAAGCCAAGCAACATCTCATAGCAGTTTAGACTAATTTCTTTTTAATACTAACATAAGGTAAAAAAATGAAAAGCAGCTTGTAAATTGTATGCACGAGTTCTATGTTAGATGAGAATTTATCAAACATCACCTTTATTTTAGGAAAGTCAATACACATTAGCTTCCTGTTATCCGCTTTGGATCAAACTTGTTTGCACGGATTTATTTCTGGTCATTTTCAAAATGCCTCAAACTACTTGGAGTTATACTTCATGTATACAACTTCCAACTTCCCTTACTCATTTGAAGTGGAATGGATTTGTAACACAACAAACATCCCTTCAAACCACATCGGGAACGCAGTCAATATATCGAGACATTACGAGCCCGGCTCGAACATTGATCATCCAAGGTCCCAAGCCACCTCGGCCCTGATACCACTTGTTAGGGATATTGTCGAGTATATATTAATTTGATATTGTCCACTTAAGGTCAAGCTCATCCACACAAATTTGTTTTTAGATCACCCTCAAAAGACGTTAAACTAATTAAATTTTAATAAAATAGTATATAACTTCTAACTTTCCTCACTTGTCTAATATGGGATGAGTTTTTAACTCAACCCTTTCTACTTCATTCTTTCTTGATAATAACACATATACAAGGCTACTAATAGTATTATTTTTTATCTAAAGTAAGTTATTATGGCTGATTAATTAGAGCATTATTTAATGGTAAATGTCGGCCATCATTTGCTATAAATATTCTTTGAAACAAGTAGCTAAAACCAAAATGAGACTGGCCCCATCTCTATCGTCTGGATCAATTCAAAGTTATTGTGATTGCAATTTACCAATAATAGACATAGTAGGTACACAGGGGGATATATCAAGCAAACATATATGTGACCTAAATCAGGCAATCCATGATAAATCTTAAAGCCATCCAAAAACGAAGTCATCATCACATTTACTACAAAAAATAGTACGCATCTAATACTTCAAACTTAGAAATCATTAGATAATGACATCCTCCAATGCTCAATAATTGAATAGTCTATTACTCAAAGTAAACGCCGTCTTGGAAAAAAAAAACAAGAGACACAGGTCCACTTAGCTTCACATTGAACACTTCAATAAAAATTTATTTTTAAAAAAATAAAAATAAAAATCAAAACTGGTCCTTAATATATATCCATTTTATGATTTTAGTCATATACTTTATCTTTTAAATTTTTGCATCCTGAGCATTTCAACTCGGATCACAATTGGTCCCACACTAACAATTTCGTCAATTTTTAAACGGTTTTAACCCGATTTAAAACCGTTTAAAAGTCGGTTAAAATCGGGTTAAAACCGTTTAAAAATTGACGAAATTGTCAGTGTAGGACCAATTGTGATCCGAGTTGAAATGTTCATGATGCAAAAATTCAAAAGATAAAGTATATGACCAAAATCATAAAATGAGCATATGTTCAGGATCAGTTTTGGCATTCACACAAAAAATGGGTAGTAACTATTTTATTTTAAAGTTTTCCTTTTAATATGTGATTTAGTGGATATTTTACTGATTTTTAAGTAGTATCAATTCATTTCTATTTGTAATGAATCAATTCTTGTCATTCTTAGTTACGAAGACATTAAATAATAACTCTATACTGTAGCTTTGCACCTTTTCTATTAGAGCATCTCCAAAGGAGAGGTAAATGAAGAGGTAAATTAATATAACTACCATATTTATTTTTTTTCATGAAAAATCATTCTTCAAGGAGAGAGGTATTTGAGAATGGATTATATCTTTTCCCATTTTAAAGAGGTATCTTCAAAATTATTCTCCAAGAAAGAAGGTATTTGAAAAGGTATTACATTTTATATTTTTTTAATACTTTTGTACTATTATTTTATTTTTTTTAAATAATATACCTTTCTATATACCTTTTATCCTTGGAGTTGATTGATTATTAGAAAGATATAGTGCATTTTTTGAGAAGTTATAAACATGATATATCATTTTCATTTACCTTCTCCCCCGAAATTGTCTTTACTATCATTCAAATCCCCAAGTTAATTACTCATGCATATAAATAGCCTCATTGCAGTAACAACAGCGAGCACAATCTCAACCTCTCGAGCCAACGCCACATTTATATCAATAAAAATTTATATGATTTCATCCTTAATTTAATTAATGATAGGAGGAATTGTAACTGAGTCATATATAGTGATTTCAAATCTTTCTTATAATTATTTTAATTTTATTTGCCAACATACATTTCCAAGATTCAGCCCACATCAAAGCGGAGCTGATTGGTCAGCGAAACAGAGACTGCCGCTGAAAAATTTCGGTGATAAATTGATTTGGGCCTTCCCGCACGTAACAGCCCAGTTATCAGCTAAGGCCCAATAGGGATCTTCACCGCCAATTACTGTAATTGCTAACAAAATAGTAATTAACTTTTAGTTACTAAATACTGAAATTTAAATTTCCCATTGCTGATTTTTTCAAGAAATAGAATTTCGGAGAATTGATATTCAAACTACAAAATTAACATTTTTTTTCTCCAAAGGATTTTTATTACCTGAAATATGACCAAGAAGGTAGGATGATAAAATACTTAGCTTCATGGATATGAGTTTGATCAATGGATAGCTAATTTTAAATACAAAATACAACACTAAAATACGGAAGGTTGTTAGATAATACGAAATTCATTATGAGTTTATTTTTAGCTCATTAACATTTTATGTGCAATATATTGGACACTCGTGAAATAAATGAATGAACCATAACACAGAATTTTCTTAAAAGATCTAAATAAACTTGCACTTGACCTATGTGTTAATTTTGCGTTTTGCACCAAAAATTAGTTTTGCATATATGACACTCCATGTAAAATGAAATTTTATAATGAAATTAGTTTTGGAGGCTAAAAAACTACTCTCACCGTCCCCGAAAAATATGAACTATTTCAATTTTAGTCTATTTCTGAAAGGAATGAACTTTCTTATTTTGGAAACTCATTTCTATCTAATAAAGTGAGACTCATTCTCTCCTAATTATACTTTAAAAACTTTTTCTTTCTATCTCTCTCTTACCTTTTAGATTATGTATTAAAACTTGTGTCAAACAAAATGTTCGTACTCTTTGGGAATGGAGGGAGTAAAACAAGTTGAAAATATGAGCCTATGTATCATTAAATAAATCTTTTTTCATAGATGTCCCTAATGATCAATTGATCATACTACTAAACTTTGTGTTGGAATAAATTTGCATAGTTTCTTGTATTTCCAGTATTAATTAATCAAAAGTTGAAAATATATTAGAGTATTTAACCAATGAATTAGCATGGAAAGAAAAATAATTTGGTAACACCAGCTTCAATGTCGCATAGCTGGTAGGTGAAAACATTACAGATTGAAAGCCGCAACCAATCCACTAAAAGGCAGTTGATTCGTGTGGAATACATAAAAATGAAATTTATTATGTAATCGATTAATTTTTCCAGACTGTTGGGCTGCTTTTTCCAAGCTGTAAATAATGTAGATTCCTTCTTTAAAAATTTATTGATATGCTTAATTTCAAGAGTCCACTGAAACTTTTGCTACATTAATTCCTTATTATTGAGAATATATCCTTTTTTGTTGTTTTTTAAATGAACTTTAATCTCAATAATGTTTTATAAGTGGGCATATAGAACTTGTTTTTATTAAAATATTGATTATATATACTATACTGATAAATTTATGCAAAGGTCATCTCTTGTTCAATTGCGTGCCAACACACAGATGAATAATTTTCCATCTTTTATAAGGATTTATACACTAGGCAAAAGCTGTCACAAGATAGGGAAAGGGAGTATTGATTTTTTCCAATTTATTTTTCTATAATAACACCATTTTTTCTCTAATTTTTGCTGTGTTAGATGTATTAGGATGTCATCAAGATTTTTGTAATGGGTTAAAATTTAAGAGATGTTTAGTTTATAATTTCTACTACTCCTATTAAATTTTATTGATTTTTTTTTCCCTTTCCTTAGAAGATGTGATTGGTGTAATTAACAGTGATCGTTATAAACATTTAAATGCACGTAAATGCTGGACTTGTATTGTAAAATATGATGTCACTAATACACATATACTTCTCACATACTCCATAAATTATGATATACTGTATCTAATTCATCCACATAATTATTATGTTCAACAAATTATAATCAAATATTCCACACAGGCATATAATATTTGGATATGCTCCAGTACCACACATGAATATTTTTATTTTTCAATTCACCATTTTTAGTAGGGATGTTGATTTTAAAAATCATACTACTAAATTTTGGATAGCTCTAATATTTTTTATAAATTTTGATATCGATATTAAATTTACAAACTTTAAGATCCAAGCTAATTTTCCATGGCAGACCATTCTTCAAATTCGACAAATTTACATGGCATATCTTATCATATTAAATAGAAACGATATTATTTCATATATAATTCAGACTAAGTCCTATAATATCTCAAGACCAGGGTCGAATAGAAAAAAACTCTATTTAGTTTGGGTTAGGAAAATGCGAACTTTAAAAAATTTGTTTATTTTTAAGACCATTTTTAAAATTCATATGAAATACCAGAATTCACCTATGAACATCCGCAACCTGACTCTTAGCCATCTCCATCTCATCTTGCAGAAACGAGATGGATAAGAGGCTGGGTTATAAGCAATTGGTCTCGAAAAATTCTCACTAAATATATAAATTATGTAATTTTCGAAGTGAAATAGTGAGAATCATGAATAGTTAAGAGATGAGATGGATCGAATATGGAGGAGCGAAGATGCTATCTCTTTAAGAATAGACGGAGGAAAAAATAGTATGAGATCCATGAATGATGCAGAGATAAAAGATGAATAAGAAATGAAATGGAAATTACCGTGGATGCTATAAAGTTTAAGATTTTTAAAACTAAATAGAGTATATCTCTTTGATTATTATGTTGTCAACGTGTTTTTAAAAGTAAATAGAGTGTTTGATTACCATGTTGTCACCGTTTATTGCACCAATTATATGCTAAACAAGCAAAATACATGCCTTAATACAATACTAAATTGAAGGATGGAAATTGTATCAACCACTTTTCACTTGTAAACTTACCAACTAATTCCGCGTTATGCTTATGCAAACAGCTAATTATCGGCTTGACCCCAATTTCAACTGTCACTTTCTCTATTATCACTATTTTGTCTTCTAATTAAATTACAATTTAGGTGAAACACAATTCTTTCATTACAGTAATCACTATTTTGTCTCAACATTGAATTTTTTCTACTCCACTATCTTTGTCTACTTCCCTATTTATTAAGATTGTATTATCATACTAGTACATTGGTGTAGGTAGATATGTTATCTTCCCTTTGTCGCCTCATTTCCTATTTTCCCTTAACAGTTGCCATATGGCAGGTGTCCTCCACCTGTTTGATTATATTCCTCTTAAAATTTCTACATACTTCCAAGCAAAGATCATCATGCTCTTGTGTTAAAATCTTAATACTTTTAAGCCACCTCATTTAGAATGATGATGTGCATCAATTTCTCAATCATGGTACTAATCCAAAATTGAATGAATGAGCTGCCACTAGAGACCTTAATCAGCATTTCAGGAGGGTTTAGCGCTTAAGCAATTGAATTTAGTCCTAAACAAGTGCTTTCCCATCAACATTACCACATTTATTAACCATTCTTATCCATTACAATCATGTTTATGGTGACCCAATTGATGAAAGCTAAAACAAAGATGTGTTTTTTGTCTTTTATATATGTAAAAGATGTTGTTAATTCTCTTTTGGCAAAATTCATTAAGTGGGGTTGGTTTTAATTATCATGGTTTCAGCAAAATTTGATCTTTCATCTGAAGAGATGAAATTGTTACATGTGCATGTCATGTTATTCCTCAATTTCTTGAAATTAGATGAAAAAGGGGGAAAAATATTTAATTGCATTTGTTATACATGCAAAGGTTGATGATTGGAGAAGGAGGGAAAGATGGGGTGGATTTGCCGGCTGAGTCGGCATTGCAAAATTGCTTTCGGAAGTTTGCTTCAAAAGAGGGAAAAACCCCTCTCTTTGCGGTCAATTTCTTGTAAGGATGGACTCTTTCTTTCTCTCTCTGTCTCTCTCATTCAGGAGTAGGAGAAATTATTAATTTTTTGGTCTGTCTCTCTCCTAAGCATACTAAACCCTTAACAACTCCTCATTATATTAATCCATAAAACCCCCCTTCCATTTGTAGTAGTACTCAGATATCTTCTTTTGAGGCAGCCATTTGTTGCAGTAGAGAGACAGCCTGCGAAGACCAAGTCAAAGAAGCATGCCAGGTTTCGAAGTATTTGGCGGTGAAGATGTTTCCTTTCTTTCTCATACGGACCCTGTTGTGTTAGAGCTCAACAGGTTGCAGAATCAGCTCAAAGGTTTGTCAGCATCACCTCTCACTCTCTCTGTCTTTCTCTGCATGTTCATGCTGCTTCAAGAACATTACTGTTGAGTGTGTCATTTAATCATCGAGATTGATAACAGAATCAATTCAGAGTTTCTATTACATATAACATAGCCATTCTCTTATATTGTGATGATCCTACGCATGAAAGTTTCATATTCTTATGAATCATGGATGATATTCTTCTGTTTCTGAATCAACAATTTTTGCCATATTGTGGTGTCATTTTGAATGGTAATATAGTCAAGTTATTTGGCTAAGTAAGAAGGGAAGTTGTTTCATAGTCTCATGTAGTTCCTTGAAGAGCTTGGTTGCAATGGATTAGCCACAGTAACACTACAATTTCAATTTGTTTCTGTGTGTCTGTGTGTGTGCTGGCAGTGGAAAGATTCTAGTTTTGGAAGGGTGGTTGAAATGCTTGCTGCTCTGAAAACATAAGTAAGGTGGCATTAGATGTTGCTATGGTGTTTGATGGCCATTCTTGAACAAGATATGACAGAAAAGAGCACTGCTCGATCACTATTAAAAGCCTCTTTAAGGTTAGAGAAACGGGAAGTTGTTAGAGTTGTCGCTATAATTGGCAGTTCTTTAGCTGTCATACAATTCCATGTTTGTGAAGTAACAGTGTATGAAAAAAACATTCTTTTTTAAGATTGTGACTGTTCTGGCCTTTTTCTAGGTGATCATAGCATATTTGGAGGATTTCTGTTCATATAAAAGTTCCAATTATGTGCTGATCAGAGTATGACATAATTATATTAGAAAGCAGATGCTGTCTGGACCCACCAGTCTTCACTGTTAATGTTTTTCAAATGTTGTTGCTCTGCTCTTCTCAGGTCATGTTTATAAAAGCAAAACTAATGATTTTGAAAAGAAAATTGTTTCATGAACAGGCCTTCTTAACATTTTTCTCTTCGCAAGAATTGCTTAAATTGTTATCTTCTCGGAGGTCTTTTGCACTTATGATTATGAATGACACACAGACGTAAGAATCTTTATTTTCTGCCATTGCAGAGAAGGAGAGGGAACTGGGAAAAGCTCAAAGTGAAAACCGAGCACTGAGAGCAACTGAAGCACTGAAGGATAAGGCTTTAGAGGAGGTAAAATTGACCAGTTTCCCCATCTCCTTGTGAAACTGTTCGTCTGCAACTAGAAAATCCACTCATTTACTCAAAAGAAGTACTAGTAATTTATCTGCATTCGGTTCTGTATTAGAGCAAAATAAAGCTAACCAGGCATATTCTATTAGCTATTATGTGTATATATATATATATATGAAATGAATAGTAGAATTGCAATGATTCTGCAGTTTGAAAATGAAAAGGAAGTTTTACCTTTGCCGGTTTATATATCATCATGATTGTTTCCTCACGTGTGCTGTATTAATTTTTTCAGTTTGGAGGTGAAGTCAGAAGGTTGGAAGAGAAGCTAAGATTGAATGGAAACCATCTAGAACAGAAGGTGTGAAGGAATTACGGATACACTAAATGCTGCATATATATCTTTTTACTCGTCTTTCACAATAAAAGTATAATAGAGATGATAAGTGTTTTGGGTTTTCTTAAAGCAGAATCTTGACATCAAGAAGCTCACAAATGAAAAGAAGGAAGCGCTGGCTGCACAATATGCAGCTGAAGCCACTCTTAGAAGAGTTTACGCCAATCAAAAAGACGATGATTCTATTCCCATCGAGTTGGTCATTGCTCCTCTAGAGGCTGAACTGAAGATGTATAAGAATGAGGTAATGCAAATGATGTCGAGGAAAAAATTCTCGTAGCATTACCATTTACCAATTTAGTTATATATTGAGCTTACATTGGTTATTTTGAAACATTTCAGGTTGCAGCATTACAAGAGGATAAGAGGGCAATTGAACGTCTTACAAAATCCAAAGAAGCAGCGTTGCTTGAAGCTGAGAAAATACTGAGAAGTGCCCTAGAAAGGGCATTGATTGTCGAGGAGGTTCAAAACCAAAATTTTGAGCTTAGGAGGCATATTGAGATATGTCAGGTACGGTATATATAGATCACATCTATGAGGCTTATATATAAGTTCCAAATCACTAAGTTGCGGGAAAATATATATGTATTTACAGGAGGAGAATAAAATACTTGAGAAGACAAACAGATGCAAGGTTTTAGAGGTTGAAAAGCTTAGCCAAACCATCAGGGAGCTCGAGGAGGCCATACTTGCTGGTGGAGCAGCAGCCAACACTATTCGTGATTACAAGAGACGGATATCTGAACTTAATGTAAGGAAGAATCTTTACTAAGGAATGTTCTCTAATATAGACATTGACTGATGTTAAGTTTCTCGATTTCTTCAACTTTGTAGGATGAGAAGAGGACTCTAGAAAGAGAGCTGGCAAGAATAAAGGTTTCAGCGAACAGAGTAGCAACAGTGGTGGCTAATGAGTGGAAAGACGAGAACGACAAAGTTATGCCCGTTAAACAATGGCTAGAAGAGAGAAGGCTGCTGCAGGTATACCAGATCAAGTGGTCTTTTAGATGAATGCATTGAATTTTAGCTTTTTTCTTGATTGTAAGATTTCTATGTTGTAGGCGGAGATGCAGAAGTTAAAAGACAAATTAGCAATCTCAGAAAGAGCTACCAAGGCAGAGGCGCAAGTCAAGGTGACAATTTAGATATCATTCCATCTAAATTCTTTTAATAAATACTACTCCCTTCGTCCCCGATTAAGAGTTACACTTTTCCATTCCGGTCCGTCCCTAATTAAGAGTCACACTTCATTTTTACCATAAATGGTAGTAGGCCCCACATTCCACTAACTCACTTCACTCACATTTTATTATAAAATCAATATAAAAAAGTGGGTCCCACATTCCATTAACTTTTTCAACCAACTTTTCTTTACATTTCTTAAAACCCGTGCCCGGTCAAACTGTGACTCCTAATCAGGGACGGAGGGAGTAGTATTTAAATATTTCATGATACTAAATATGCCAAAACATATTTTTCAGGAGAAGTTGAAGTTGAGGCTTAAGACTCTTGAAGAAGGCTTAAAGAATGCAACTTCGTTCTCTATCGATACAAATGGATCCCCCAAGAATGCAAAGTCTAGCAATTTCTTTGGGATCCTATCAAGTAATACCAGAACAAAGAAGAGATCCACGTCACAACCGAGGGGATCCACCATCACTAAAAGTGCAATACAAATGCTGGATGAAAAGCAGACAACGGTTAATGCAGAAATGAAGCCTGTCAATAGGTTGATGATGAAAAATCCCACATCTGAAAGTTTGTCGAAGAAGAGTCTGTGGGCTTCCCGAAACAAGGTTATTGACAATAGTGGAAAGGAAAATGCAGAGACGAACAATGTTGCCATGGCCTATGACAAAATACAGAACAAAGATGAAGTTACAGAAATGGAAAACAGAACAGGTGTAACTGGTAGCAACAAAGAGATGAAAAGTTCGGAGATAGGTAATATAGATGATGAAGATGTGGTATCAGGAATTTTATACGACAGACTTCAGAAAGAAGTTATACACTTGAGAAAGTCCTCGGACATAAAAGACATGACTCTGCATTCTAAAGACGAAGAAATCAAGGTATGAAGGTTACAAGCAACTCCCCTCTCTTTCATACACACACACACACACACACTATAGTACCTCTGGTTTGTGATAGTGTTGAATCATCACACAAGGTGTATCTGTTTACAGTTGCTTATGAAAAAGGTCGAAACACTGGCTAGAGCCATAGAAGTGGAGTCCAAGAAAATGAAGAGAGAAGCGGCAATGAGAGAGAAGGATTCAGCATTAGCTAAGCTGGATGAGAAGATGAGGAGCACAAACTCATCCAAAAGGTTAGTAGTATAGAACTAGCTTTCCCCATCCTCTCCCCTCTTTACCCCGGTGTTACCCATGAGACGCACGAAATTTTCTTGATTTGTGATGCCTGTTTGTTTCGATTGATTAGGTCTGTGAATGCTTCCTGAATATACATTGCTGGGAATGAGGAAACCTCTAGAACAATGGACAGCGTTTGATGATTTGTAATGTAAATAGGCAGGGCTCCGTTTGCATGAATGCTAGATAGCAGAAAATTAGACCTGTGAAATAGTGACTGAGTAGCTACTAGCTTGTTTCATGAGTTGTAGAGTGCATTCTTACCATATTTATCTGATTTTGCTGTATGTATATGTCTGTGCAGAACCATTTCCCCGAGCAGATATTTCAGTAAATTATTTGTTTATTTGTATACATATCCATCTCAATACCATGATTAGAATTCTTCAAGACTACACATTCATCTTAACAACTACTCCTTCCTAACTTCAGTATGTCACCTGTTGTCTAAATAGAAATAGAATACACAACAAAAAGGCACACACACCACCTCTCAATTTTCATCGCTGAAAACCGGGGTTGCAAAGCTACGCTAGCTAAAAAACACTCCAACTCCCATCTTCACTCTACAGTTCTGGAATTGTAGCTAAAGACGGCCTCCATTTCCTTGCCCTTGCCCTTCTCCCTATCGACTGAATCACAATGTTCCTCGACTCGAGCTCCTCCAAGCTTGAAATCAGCAGCTGCAGCTGTTTCTTGTTCACCACTATCTTCATTCTCTGGCAACTCTCCGGCTGCAGCTCCCCTGACTTGAGCAATGCACCCCCGCAGAGTTCAGCTGTCTCCGGGCCGCCTGACCTGGCCGAAGCCGTGAGTTCTTGATCATCATCTACATAAGGTCTCACTTTCTTGGGCAATGCACATGCTGAGCCAATGCAATTCCCCATTTTAAATATTTGTAGCTTAGAATAGGCAAGCAGTATATATATGATCGTGTGTGTGTGTGTACACATATAAACGTGCATATACTACTATCATGTTCCAGCCACTAAAGAAAACGTGCATCCCACTTTGATGCTTGTTTGTAGGAATTTGGTGTATAAGCAATAAATCAAATAAAAATTTGGAGTAATTTTGTTTGAGTATTCTTGAAATTAGTTGGTTAGTGTACCATGTGAATTGTTTATTCTAAAGAGGCCAAATTCTTTGTCAGAAAATTAAAAGGGGCAATGCACCTTTGGGGTTGACTCTTTGAAGCATAAATGTATTATAATTTAATACTATTCCAAATATAAAGTCGAACACTTTGAAGAATGGCAAAGTTCACGTTATGCTCAAAGTCAACCAGGAGAAAGTCAAAGAAAACACCCATTTTCCTTGAGGATTTCATGTTTGTGATAATCTCAGCTTAATTCAGCAAACTATATGAAAGAGAGTAAGGCTGATGAAGTGAAATACGTTGTTTCTCTATAGAATACCAAAACTCCATTGATTAAAATACTACCATAAAAGAATGAAGATAGCAGTGAAATTACGTTGATTCTCTATATATAGAATATTCAAAAAACACAAGAGAAGGGAAATAAACCCTAACTTTCAATATATCAAATCCAATACATAAAAAAAAATTATATGGAATATAAAGTAAGTAAACAGGTCAAGTCCATACATTAAAGAGTAAAGGCCGAAATTGTATTTTACATATAAAATTTTCTGAACAAAATATTAGGTTATAATTTAGGCTCTAATAAAATATATAGTAGTAATTAGTAACTTAATTCGGTCAAAATTGACTAACAGCCATTAATTGTTAGTTTTAAACGGCGTCATGCAAAAAGGACTAAATCTGGCTTGTTTTCAATTGTGT
>NC_062965.1:14537798-14747622 GCF_023119035.1 Salvia hispanica | reverse complement strand
AGTCCAAGAAAATGAAGAGAGAAGCGGCAATGAGAGAGAAGGATTCAGCATTAGCTAAGCTGGATGAGAAGATGAGGAGCACAAACTCATCCAAAAGGTTAGTAGTATAGAACTAGCTTTCCCCATCCTCCCCTCTTTACCCCGGTGTTACCCATGAGACACACGAAATTTTCTTGATTTGTGATGCCTGTTTGTTTCGATTGATTAGGTCTGTGAATGCTTCCTGAATATACATTGCTGGGAATGAGGAAACCTCTAGAACAATGGACAGCGTTTGATGATTTGTAATGTAAATAGGCAGGGCTCCGTTTGCATGAATGCTAGATAGCAGAAAATTAGACCTGTGAAATAGTGACTGCGTAGCTACTAGCTTGTTTCATGAGTTGTAGAGTGCATTCTTACCATATTTATCTGATTTTGCTGTATGTATATGTCTGTGCAGAACCATTTCCCCGAGCAGATATTTCAGTAAATTATTTGTTTATTTGTATACATATCCATCTCAATACCATGATTAGAATTCTTCAAGACTACACATTCATCTTAACAACTACTCCTTCCTAACTTCAGTATGTCACCTGTTGTCTAAATAGAAATAGAATACACAACAAAAAGGCACACACACCACCTCTCAATTTTCATCGCTGAAAACCGGGGTTGCAAAGCTACGCTAGCTAAAAAAACACTCCAACTCCCATCTTCACTCTACAGTTCTGGAATTGTAGCTAAAGACGGCCTCCATTTCCTTGCCCTTGCCCTTCTCCCTATCGACTGAATCACAATGTTCCTCGACTCGAGCTCCTCCAAGCTTGAAATCAGCAGCTGCAGCTGTTTCTTGTTCACCACTATCTTCATTCTCTGGCAACTCTCCGGCTGCAGCTCCTGACTTGAGCAATGCACCCCGCAGAGTTCAGCTGTCTCCGGCCGCCTGACCTGGCCGAAGCCGTGAGTTCTTGATCATCATCTACATAAGGTCTCACTTTCTTGGGCAATGCACATGCTGAGCCAATGCAATTCCCCATTTTAAATATTTGTAGCTTAGAATAGGCAAGCAGTATATATATGATCGTGTGTGTGTGTGTACACATATAAACGTGCATATACTACTATCATGTTCCAGCCACTAAAGAAAACGTGCATCCCACTTTGATGCTTGTTTGTAGGAATTTGGTGTATAAGCAATAAATCAAATAAAAATTTGGAGTAATTTTGTTTGAGTATTCTTGAAATTAGTTGGTTAGTGTACCATGTGAATTGTTTATTCTAAAGAGGCCAAATTCTTTGTCAGAAAATTAAAAGGGGCAATGCACCTTTGGGGTTGACTCTTTGAAGCATAAATGTATTATAATTTAATACTATTCCAAATATAAAGTCGAACACTTTGAAGAATGGCAAAGTTCACGTTATGCTCAAAGTCAACCAGGAGAAAGTCAAAGAAAACACCCATTTTCCTTGAGGATTTCATGTTTGTGATAATCTCAGCTTAATTCAGCAAACTATCATGCAAAAAGGACTAAATCTGGCTTGTTTTCAATTGTGTTGGACCAAATAATTCAAAAGATAATGTTCTTGACCAAAATCGTAAGACCACTTTTGGCCTTTACTCTACATTAAATTAAAACACAAATAAAAATTTAAACAATTAAATTAACAAGTAACTAAATTACTTATAAAGATAGATCTCCATCAAAAGCTGTCACCAAAAATACTGAAAATAAAGTACTGAAAGTACTAATTCAGTACTAATTTGCTACTAAACAGCACTATAATTAATTAGTACTAAGTACTAGTACATGACTTTCTAAGTTATGGTCTATCTTAATTAAGAACTTTCATCAATACATCTAATTGTAATTTGCAAATTACGATAATATTTTTTGTGGTAGCAATAACCTAGGACCACGGCTATATATGTGTCGCTATGTTACTCCATTTCAATCGATCCTTTAGTTGGTTGCTTGATAAGCAAATTTTAACCAACTAACTAACAATGTATAAATAATGGAGAAAACTATTAAAAATTAATTAGATTTCAAAAATATTGATCTCGATTAAATAAATTTCTATCACGGACATTTTGAAAGTGAATTCTGAAGATGAATGGGAAATGATGAATTTAATTTGTAGGTTTTAAACTTCTTCACAAACCATAACTATTACCCGATGGAATCGACCTCGATGTAATACTTTACACTATATATAGTCTTGCAAGTTGCAATAGAAGTATTACAAGGAGCAATAACTAAATTTGTTAGGTTCATTTAATCTTAAAACATTGTGGTCTAAAATACACATAACTAACATGTTGAATTGTTGATTGTTGGGTGCAACTCACTAAACACCAGTCGACAAAAAAGTGGGGTACATTTATTTCAATGAAAGTACTATAATCCATCACAAGACACAGAACAATAACAACCACCTAATATAATTCCAAAACCAATAAATTATTCAGCTACTTTTATTAGTACAATTGGCAGCATGAAATTGAATATGTTTACTTTATTTTCAAATAAACAGAAATTTAAAGATCGATTGACGATATAATGATGATTCTTTGTATACCCTTCACACCGTAACAATAAAATGAAAAATGTACACATATCACATGATCGAGCATGCCTGGGGATTCTCCTCGCTAAAGTAGTAATCACATCTCGTCACGTGACATGGCCTATCATGGCACCCGTACGCATAGTAACCATCAAAGCATGGTTGCGGCATCGGTGGCGGTGGTGGCCCGTGCCCGAAGTAACATGGCCCCCCACCATATCCTTGCGAGCACGGCCCGCAGCAATTCCTCCCCGGGGAAATCGGTGGGTACTCGCAAGGCCCCGGCCCTAATATCGGCGGAGGTGGTGCTGGGGCTGGTGTCGGTGCCGGTACCGGGATGGGGATGGGGACAGGCGAGGCCGGGGGTTTAGGTTGCTCCTGTTTTGGAGCAGGCTTGGGCTTTTCCGAGTTCTCTGGTGGGTCCTTGAACGTGACTTTCTTATCAGGCTTGGAATTTTCGGGATTGTTGGGCTTGGGTTTCTCGGGCTCGGGCTTGGGCTTCTCAGGATTGTTGGACTTGGGCTTCTCGGGCTCGGGCTTGGGAGGGTCAAGGATTTCGATGCTTTTGATGACTTTTGCACCTTTACAGCATAATTTGTCTCGAATTTTCTCAGGATTGCAACATACTACAGTGATTACCACCTTGTTTTCCTTCTCCTTGTAAACCTGGTCTCTAATTTCTTTTGTCCAAAAAAAAATTAATCAACTCAGCTATTAAAAAAAGTGAAATTGAAATAGTAATAGCATAAAGTTTGTATATGATGGATAATGCATTATCTTGTATGGTGGATTATAGTAAAAGACTAATCAATCGTTAATTGCCACCACAAAAATTAAAATAAAATGACAAGAACAAATGATTAGATACGGTTGGGTATGTACAGTTTAGACAATATAAAATTTGGAGATAAAAACTACTTTTATTAGTACAAATGGCAGCATAGAATTGAATATGTTTATTCTTTGTTTTCAAATAAGCATAGAATTTAAAGTTTGAATAAGAATAGGATGATGCTTCTTTGTACACTTCACGCCGTATATGTACACACATCACATGATCAAGCATGATTGAGGATTCTCCTCACTAAAGTAGTAGTAATCACATCTCGTCACGTGACATGGCCTATCATGGCACCCGTACACATAGCAACCATCAAAGCACGGTTGCGGCATGGGCGGTGGCCCGTGTCCGAAGTAGCACGGGCCCCCACCATATCCTTGCGAGCACGGCCCACAACAAGTCCTCACCGGGGAAACCGGGGGGCACCAACAAGGCCCCGGCCCCAATATTGGTGGACACGGTGGGCACCCGCAAGGCTCCGGGGTTGGTGGTTTAGGTGGCTCCGGTTTCGGAGGAGGCTTGGGCTTGTCTGGTTCTGTGGGCTTGGGCTTTTCAGGCTCTGTGGGCTTGGGCTTTTCAGGCTTGGGCTTTTCAGGCTCTGTGGGCTTGGGTTTCTCAGGCTTAGGCTTTTCAGGCTCAGGCTTTTCAGGCTCTGTGGGCTTGGGTTTCTCAGGCTTAGGCTTTTCAGGCTCTGTGGGCTTGGGCTTCCCCGGCTCTACGGGCTTGGGCTTCTCGGGCTTGGGAGGGTCAACGATCTCGATGCTTTTGATAACTTTTGCACCTTTGCAACATAATTTGTCTCGAATTTTCTCAGGATTGCAACATACAACAGTGATTACCACCTTGTTTTCCTTCTCCTTGTAAACCTGGTCTCTAATTTCTCTTGTCCAAAAATAATTAATCAACTCAGCAATTAAAAATAAATAAAATTGAAAGAGTGAATAGCATAAAGTAGGTATACGATGGATAATGCATTATCTTGTGTGGTGGATTATTGTGAAAGACTAATCAATCATTAATTGCCACCACAAAAATTAAAATAAAACGATAAGAACAAAATGAATAGATACGGTCGGGTATGTATAAGTCAGACAATATCGTACTAACGTGAATTCGCATTCGTATGGAAAAAACTACTCACGGGGAAATTTGCAGATAATTTTCTTGACTTTCTTGTAGCAGCAAGGACATTGGAGATCAACCTTGAGCACCATGATCGTCACCTATTTCATTTCATCCACAACTCAATTAATCCTCCAAAATTGCAATTCAATATGATTATTTATCAAATAACTCTATACATGATCAAGAAAAATTGGATTACCTTCTCACCCATGGCTAGCTATGAATGTCTTGATACAATTATTGGGAGCAAAATTGATGAGATAGAGAGAGAGAAAGAGACTTCTGGTGAGAGAAGTAATTATAGGGAGAAGAAGAGGAAGAAGAAGAGAGTGGGAATGACTTGAAAAAAGAATGACATAATGACACGTCTATTATTCGGAAGGTGTTGAAATTAATGAAATCATCAAATTCTCTTATCAAAAAAATGCAAGTAAAAGAGGGGCCTAAATTGCTGACTATTTACTCTGTGTTTGCATGTGCTGGCTTTGATGGAAACTTCTCACCTTCCTCTAATGAAGTAAATACACTTCATTCATAATCAAACTAAGTCTAACTCCTTTCAATTGAAAATTGTTAAAAAGGTTTGGTGAAATGGAGTTGTAAGTTGGGGTATGTGCCCCACATGGGCAGCCAACGAAGCTTCTCTTAATTTTTAATTACGTTTTTAGATTCATTAAATCTTGATTATGGAGATGGAATTAAGAGTTTCAAGAATATGAGAATTAGTGTCGGTTGCATCTTAATCAGACATTTTGATTAGTTAATTGGGTTTTGGGGGATGAATTTAATTCGGTGTTACTTTAATTAATGTGGATTTAATAGTCTACTATAGATTAAATTGTATTTTAATTAATGTGGGACGTGTCTAATCTCTAGTGGCCTTTGAGTTGAAATTTGGCAGTGACTTTAATAATTTTATTAGTAGTTTTCATTTAGGTTTATGCACCTCCATGACTTAGGCTTATCTATTTAAGTGTTTAATGATCGTTCATTTGAAGGATGAGCATGAGGTATTGTCAATTGAAAAGGGAAAGCAAATTATTCGATTTAAGGATAGATTGGAATACTTCATATAAAAAAGGATAGATTGTAATATACCAGCCCACTTTGATGTATTTTTATTTTTATTTTTATTTTTAATTAACTTTAAAATACATGGAACCGACAAATTTTGGTAAGTACTACACTTAATATGGTATCTTAATTATTTATTTAGTTATTTGTAACCAACGATACCGTTAAGAGCTATAGACAGTTTTTTATTTTATGCAAAAATTATTTTTAAATAAGCAATGACGTAGCAAATAAGAAAGTTCTAATTTTAAAATTTAGGTCGTGCATAAATGGCTCTATGCGGCTGTTGAAGACTTTAAAGCCACATTAATATTGTTAACTACAAGTAGCTATTTAATAATTAAAAAATAAGCTGTTATAGTAATAATTATTATTATAACCATCAAAACAAAGAAAAAGTTTGAGGTTTTAGCTTGTTACTTCTTTGAGAAAGTTTAGTTCTTACTGCTAAAACACCACAAAAAAAAGAGGATTTAGCTTGAAAAGAAAATTAGGATACTACTCCAACTAAACAAGCAAAAAATTGAGGTTTTAACTGCAACTGAGGGTGTTTGAGAATATAGAAAGGGTCCCTTTATTTTACAAAGTTAAAGAGTGGAAGAAAGGTTCAATGATGGGCCAATAATGGTAGTATTTATGACTTTTGTGTAGGTATTTTGATAATTGAAGATCGATGATAAAAAATAAAAAAATTATTGGGTAGGGTTCAAAATAGATTAGTCATCATATTTTTGGTGGACATAAAATAAAAAGGATAGCATATATTTTTCTTCAAAGGAGGGAGTAACATTATACTCCGTATTAACTTTAGGTATATAATATTGAGTATGAGATAAGTTAATATAGATTTTATTAAGGATCAAATAAGTCATAGGAATGTAATGTGATAGATAATCTCAAGATAAGTTGTAATTTTGATAACGTTGAGACGAACTAAGATACACTTTTACATGATAAGTTTTTAAGAAAATTTTCAATCGAACAAGAGATAAGAATAAACATGACTTCTAGTCACAAGTAATAGTGGAAACCGGAAATTGTAAGGAAAGTGTTAAAAATTGTTAGTGTTACACATTCTTTTTATTCTAACATGGCAAATTATACTTACTTCTGTTGGACTAACAAAGTAGGAGTACAATTTTTTCTAAAAAATGGGACTACTGAGTATTAAAAAAAAATACTTTATTACTCTCTCTTTCAACAATCACACATCAAATATGTTTGAAAAGAAAACGAGTAACGATGCCTACGCTTAAACTACTGCACTTTCCACATCCATCAGTTTCATAGTATTAACCAAATCCAATTGTAAATCAGAATTTAATTTGATTTTACGTCGACTAATACTTCATGATTAATACTTTTTGTTTTTACATCACAAAATAACAGACCAAAAAATCTATGTAGTCTTGTAGTACAAATTTGAGTACATGACAAAATACTTATGATTTAATCAAAATTTTCAAATTATTATTTTATCCAAATTTTGATGATCCAAATTCATTTAAATACTTGGACAAGAAAAAGAGTCATTTATTAAGATAATGAGAGCATAAAATGAATATGAGGTCCAATTCAGTTTATCTATCCTTATTAGCTATTGTTTTCAGGTCTTATTCAACCCACTTATATGGCTATAAAAGCTAAACCAGACTCGAAAAAAATAAAATAGGACCAAGTTTTATTTTACATTTTGGTAAGTAATGAAAATCAAATTGAAATTATTGAACGAAACAAAAAACATATGTTTAATACCCTACTTTTGTAACAGTGATGGGCTTGGTGCATTTACAAACAATGGGCTGAAACTAGAAGCATCTTGTTAAATTATTGGGCCTTGATATATTTAAACAATTACAGTTGCAAGCAAACAAATCTGCATCTTTGATTTAAATCATGTTAAAATTATTTGTTGGTTTAAGGAGCTGATGAACAACCGAGCCTCTTCATTTAAAAAAAAATTGTACTTTTGCTTAATTTTGGTCTGGTTTTTGGTGTGATTTTTCTAGCAATTTATCGTCATCAATGTATTTCGTAGTATGGCCAAAAATTTTTGAATATTGACCTAATATTTATTTTTACAACAAAAGTTGATTAAGATCCATGAAAAGAAATGAAATACATATGAGGTATAAGGGCATTTTTTGTTTATAACTTTTATCAACGAAAACTATGATGCGTATCAAACAACGTCTTAAAAGTATTATCTTACATTAGGACCAAAAATACTACTAGTATCTAATGTTAACCATCATGATTAGGTTCATTTGGTGGGTCAACGAAAGTGGCATTTATATCGGGCTTCTCAGGCTCCTTTGATTTTTCGGGTTGTTTGGGCTTTCCGGGCTTGGGAGGATCAACGAATTCGATGCCTTTGATGACTTTTGCGCCTTTGAAGCATAATCTGTCTCGAATTTTCTCACCTAGAACAGTGATTGACACCTTCTTTTCCCTCTCATTGTACACATGATCTCTAATTTCTCTTGTCCAAAACAAGGAGTACTATAAACTCAGCAACCAAAGAAGAAAATTGAAATAGTGAATAGCATAAAGTAGATATATGATGGATGATGCATTATCTTGTGTGGTGGATTATAGAAAAGACTAATTTATCAATTTTTAATCACCACCAAAAAAATAAAATAGTGAATGCTAAGAACCGAAAAATACTCCCTATGTCTCTAATTAATTGGCACAACTTTATTTTTCAGTCCGTGATTAATTAACATATTTATTTTTTACTATTTCTGAACACAGGCTCATATTCCAATATCCCTTTTCACTCACTTTTAACAACAACGGCGACTATGAGTCTTAGCCCAAAATCGGACAATATCATATGAACATGAGTTCAAATAGGTAAAAGTACTCACGGGGAAATTTGCAGATAATTCTCCTGACTTTCTTGTAGCAGCAAGGACATTGTAGATTAGCCTTGAGCACCATAATTGACACCTATCTCATTTCATCCAAAACTCAACTAATTAAAGGGCAGAACTGCAATTCAATATTATTATTCATCATTCTTCACTATAATCATCAATAACCCCATATATATGATAAAGAAAATTTTGAGTACCTTGTCATCCATGGATGTCTTGATACAATTATTGGGAGCAAAATTGATGAGAGGGAAGAAAGAAACTTTTGGAGAGAGAAGCTAAGTAATTATAGGAGGTGAAAAAAGAACAGAAGTAGAAAGTTGGAATCACTTGAAAAAATATTATGATATAAGGAAACATCACACTTGATTCATATTCAAACTAAGCCAGCTTTCAATTTAAATTTTTAATAAATGTGGGACGTGTCTACTCACAATTGGCCTTTCAGTTGAAAGTTTTGTCCATGACTTTTATTAATTTTCATTTAGGTTTATTCCATTGCTACTCCGTAACTTTGGCTTTATCTAAGCGGATCGTTCATTTCAATTTTTAAGGATGAGATATTATTTTGTCACTTGAAAAATGAAAAGCGAAAGCAAATTATTGTATTAAGGATAGATTGGAATGTAGTACAGTTTCTTTTATTTTGAACAAAAAATATTTTTATATACAATGACGTGCACTTAAGAAGCTTCGAATTTGAAATTAAGGTCGTGCATAAATGGCTCTATGCGAATGTTGCTTAAAGCCGCATTAATTTAATTAATTATAGAGAAAGAGAAATTAAAGTGTGTAGATATAAATGAGTGGATAAAGAAAAGTATGAAAATGTCTAAGTCCAAAAGAAATGCAAAAAGTGCAAAAGAAAAAAAAAACAAGCTAGCAAGTAGCAAACATCAAAGTCAAGGGATCAATGCCCGCAAGGACGTAGTGCAGTTGGCAACAGAAGGGCAGATCTTACTGCTATGAGTCTGGATTCAAATCTCACTGTTATCGTGTAGCTGCTTCCACCGGCGAAACCAGCATAGGCCAAGCCCCCGCTTGAGCGGGGGCTTTGCCGAAGCTGTCCGCCTATTTATACAGAGTAAAAGCAGTGTCCGCCATTTTTACCGAGAAGATTAAAAATGGGATAGAAAGGGCGGTGATAGAGAGAAAGGGGAGGGTGAATGGGCCGAGGAGAGAGAGAGAGTGAATACTCTACCTAGTTCCCACATAGTTACAGGCTTTCCATTATTTTTTATTAATTTTGTTGGTATATGTGTCATAGAGTAGGGGATATTTTTTTTTATAAAATTTAGAGAAGGGATATAATTATCTTTTTATCCTTTAAATAATTGGGATACTTTTATTAGTTTTTTTTTTCTTTCTTAACAAAGTTTCCGTATTTACAATTTTCTCAGCTACCATTTGAAAATTTGTTAGTAATAGTAATATCTTATTTTGATTCATTATATCTATATTTTATACTTTATACACTACATATTTTAGCCAATTTTGCAATACTTTCACAGTATCAATCTCTATGTATATAAGAAATAATCCCTAAAACATGTTTTTTTATTGTCACATTAAAAATAAAATATTTTCTAAAATAAAAAAAATGACAATATTCTACTTTTTCATTTCTCTTACTTTACTCTCTCTTCATTAACTCAACTGCATAAAATCTCGTATCGGAAACCAAACATTTCATATTTATTAGGATAGAGGGAGTATTAGTATTTGCTTCGCGCCCATAAATTGATAATTATTATACGTCACTGCGGACAACTAATACTGCTAGAATCGACTATCCGCTTTCGGAGATAATAAGGGTGTCAGTGTCGTGTTGTATTATCGTTAAATTTCAGCACCGGCTTCTTTAAATTTCTGGTTCCGCCACTGGTTGCTTCCATCTCTCAGACACAAGTGTGAGCCTTGGGAGATGGGCTTCTGGAAGCCAGTGGGTTAAGGCCTCCTACTTAACGAACTACTGCGTATCTTGATTTAACTCCCTCATATGATGTCGGGCCGCCAAGGCGACGAAATTGCCTTTATTTATTGTGCAAGGGATCACTCATGATAATTTCAATGTCCAGTGAATTCATCAGTGAAAATCTCAAAATTCATAGATCATACTTATTCATTTATATAGTTCATTCATAAAGACTAAAACAGATTAACATTTTGTATAGTGTGTATATGCCCATTCATTATTTGTGATAAAAAAGAGTCCAAAACATTGTCCATATATTTTGTAAATACTTTGGCCCATTAAAAAAATTACAGTCCCTTCCGTCAATGTCAATATAATGTTTGCTGATACTCCCTCCGTCCCACGCTTGGAGTCACTTATTGCTATGGCTCAGATTTTAAGAAAGAGTTGAAGTGTGTAAGAGCATCCGCAACGCTGCCTCGTTGCGGACTCGATCTCGTCTCGACGAGACGAGATGGCATCGAGACAGCGTTGCGGCTCCCGTCTCGTCTCGACGAGACGAGATGTCTCGACGCCCGACGCGTCCCGGCGAGGCAAGTCTCGAGCTCGCGAGACATGCTCCCGGCGCCACGTGGCGCGCGCGGGCTGCTGGCGTGACGCCCACTCGCCGACCCGCGAGTGGGCGTCGGATTTATGACGTTATAATTTATTTATTTTTTTAAAAAATCAGATTTTTCAAAAAAATAAAAATAAAAATAAAAAACGATAATATTTTTTATTTTTATTTTTATTTTTTATATATCTATATATACTCTTCTTCATTCTCCATTTTACACACAAACACACATTTATTCTCTCATCTCTCTTTCTTTCCTCTCCAATCACTTCTATAAAATTCCTTTATTTTTTTCTTCTCCCAAATTTAATCAATTATGGATCCATTTGAGCAAATGCGTCGAATAATGGAAGAATCGCTAGAAGCAGATCGACGTAGGGAGGAGGAAGCCGCCGCAAGGTTGGAACGTGATTACTTCAGTCCGAACCCGGTGTGGGGAGATATCTACTTCCGTCGTCGTTTCCGTATGTCACGCCCGCTATTTTTGCATATCGCGAATACATTGGTGGCACGGGAAGAGTTCTTCAGAGAAGGGTTCGACGCTGTTGGCCGTCCTAGCCACACGACGCTCCGTAAATGTATCTGCGGCGATCCGTCAGCCTTGCTATCGGACAAACGGCGGATGCGTTCGACGAATACCTGCACGTCGGAGAATCCACTGGGCGACTTTGTTTGTTGAACTTCTGCAAAGGTGTCCGGGCAGCCTTCACCGCCGAATTTCTGAAGAAGCCAACCACCGCAGATTGTCAGTTTCTGCTCCGTCTTCACGATCAAGTGCACGGATTCCCCGGGATGCTCGGGAGTGTCGATTGCATGCATTGGCAATGGAAGAATTGCCCTGTGGCGTTGAAGGGGTCATACACGAGCGGCCACAAAGGCACCCACCCCACCGTTATACTCGAGGCCGTCGCCGACTACCGGCTATGGATTTGGCATGCGTATTTCGGGGTCCCCGGCTCGAACAACGACATCAACGTGCTCAACAACTCCGACCTCTTCGCTGAAGTTCTGAATGGTAAAGCGCCGGCCATCAACTTCGTCGCTAACAATCGCCAAGTATAAAATGGGGTACTATCTTGCCGACGGCATCTATCCGAAGTGGTCAACCTTCGTGAAGACGTTCAACAAGCCTACGGACGAAAAGCAGTCTCTTTTTGCGCAGAAGCAAGAGTCTGCTCGCAAGGATGTGGAGAGAGCGTTCGGGGCGTTCGGGGTTCTCCAAGCTTGATGGAACATTATCAAAGCCCCGGCTCGATAGTGGTTTATGGAGAATATGGTCGACATCATGTATACGTGCATAATCTTGCACAACATGATTGTCGCCGACGAAGGACCTGAGGCGGGAAATTGGTTCGACCCTGAAACCCCGGGAAGCTCAACCGCAAGTAGTCCGCCTCGAACGGAAGTGCATCCGTCTTTGCAAGAGCGGTTGTCTATTCGGGTAAGGACACGTGATTCTACCGCCCACGCCCAATTCCAGGAGGATCTAATGGAGCACATTTGGGCAAAATTTGGCAACCATTAGATGATCGTCACTAGAGAACTCCTTCTTCTGCTTCTTTGCCTCCATTTTTTTTTATTTGAGTTTAAGTGTGCAATTTGTAATTTCTAGTTTTTTAATTATGCCTTTTTATTTTTTTAGGTATTTTAAATTGTAATTTTATTTTATTTATAATGAAGTGTGTTTTTTATTAATTGAATTTGTTGGAATTAAAAATAAAAAATGAAATTGAATGAATAGTTAAGAGATGGTTAAGAGATGGAGGGTTGCAGGTGTTGTCTCTTAGTTAAGAGATGAGCTGAAAAGTACAGTGGGGCCCATGAATAGTGAAGAGATGAGACGGTTAAGAGACGGATAAGAGATAGCGTTGCGGGTGGCCTAATAAATGAAATGAGATGGTGGAGTGTGTAATAAATGAAGTGAGATGGTAGAGTGTGTAATAAATTAAGTGAGATGATAGAGTTGGTTGAAGGTGGGTCCCTTTTGACTTTTGATTTTTGTTTTGGTTTATTTTAATGTAAATAATGACATTTTTATGTAATTTTGATGAAGAATGGGGTAAAATTGTATGACCAAATATGGAAAATTCTAAAAGTGACTCTTAAACTGGGATGTACTTTTATGGCAAAAAGTGACTCTTAATCTGGGACGGAGGGAGTATTTTTTTTCATTATTACTTATTTTCATAGTAATTATAGTGTGAATAAATAAAATATATAAATTGTGAGTTTTGCTATCATTTTTTCCTATATTCAATTTTTAATATTGTTTACAAAGAAAACTTCTAAAAACTTATAAATTATAGTATTAATATTTATATAAACTATAGTCAAGATCTAGATGTTATGAATATTATAAGTTGTTAATTAATTATTTTGTATTTAAAGTGTTTCAATATTGTACAGTTGTACTGTGTAGATTATCGTTTTACTTAGTTTTCTGAAGTATTATACTGACAAATGATGAAAACTGATGAAAGCGAGAGAATATATAGTTGAATCCAATTCCTCCAAGTCCATAAAATGTAATACTCCAGTATATATAAGCCTTATATTTAAGCCAAGAAATGAGACAAGTTGGAAAGGAATATAATACTTACTATAATCCTGTTGCTATAATCCTTTGAATTCTTCATTGAATCAGGAGAGTATCATTCCCTTTGTATGATCAAATAATATCCAGTATTTTGTTACATATGTATATTTGGATTTAATTACCAGAAAATATATGTCTTTTTCACATTTTTGTTGAACCACTGGTAGTGATAAATTGCTGCACACTAATTTAGCAATGCTAACATATATATTCTCGTTCAAAGCATAAGTGCTTTTTTTTAAAAAAAATATTGATTAATGATTTGATTTCGAGTATGTGATAAGCATCCATATTATATTCCATTTTCCATTAACATGCAACTGCTATTAGCCTTGCACTATAACCCGAATAAGAATAATAAACATAAGTAGTTTTCAAGAGACCTCTCTTTCAACTACTACCTCCCAATTCCATAATTGAGACACATCCATTTCGTTTGCATTCAGAAAACTATCTCTTCCATTGTTTGTGCCTTGAGTGACCATTACCATATTCTCCATCACCATTTAATAATTTCCATATATGTATGTAGAGGTCGGTCCGGCCCGGCCCGGCCCAAAGATTAGCTTTCGTCATACTACATCTTTTAGTCGGGTCATCTCATATTTTTGGCCCGGCCCAAAACATTTGCTAGGTCGGGTCACTTTTGGCAGTTCTAATTGTCTAGTCTTTTTCTTGTCACGATTACGCAACACCATGCTTGATATGATTCGAATTGTTCACCCGGTGATTGTGATAGACACTTAAATTAACTTGTAGGCAGGTCAAATTCTTAGAATTTTGGGATGCAAATATCAAAAGAATTTGAGTAGGAGTTGATGGTTGTGAGGTTTTGATTAGTGCCCACAATCCCACATTGGAGAATTGATAATGACATTGAGATTGAGAGCAATGTGGATGTGGGGAATGTAGCAATAAATCCCCACTCATTAAGATGCCTTTGGTCCATGAGATTGTCCTTGGCCTTTTTGGTTAATCATGATTCTCCTTCACTCTTTGGGTGAAGTTTTTGAGTGAAACTTTATTTCATTTGTGTGCATCTTTGCCTATATTTACACAACCCATCATCTATTATGTGCACCATGTTACTTGAATAAAAATAGGCATCTCACTATATGCTACAGAGAAAAGTACCCTTATCCACTTGATACATCATATACATGTGTTTTATATACGTGACATTGTTCTGAAATTAAGTAGTAGATCGTATATATTCAACTGAACAACGTTTGTAAGGTTCAATTATATCTCATCGAACGAAATATGGCATTGCATAGAGTAACACTAAAATAAGTAACATCACAAGATATAGGTATGATTTGAAAAAACATAATCCAAACTACTTAGGAAATGACACTACATTGCTTTAAACGCTTTTGTTCTTTTTTGGGTCAACTGAAGAACTGTGCAGCACTAAACCACTTTCAATGAAGTAGGTTTGCTTCCATCTTAAAAATCTCTCATTTATAGAAATCATGTGTTGATATCAAAAAGAAGTTGCGCCCTTTTGGCTTCCTCTCCTACTATTCCATTTTTATACTCCTATAGATTGAATCTTTTGATTTAGCACAATATTTCAAAATAATTTGAGTATATATTTGAAAACACAATATGAGGTGAGAATTAATGCAGGTAAGAGTCTAATCTCTAAGATCATAAAATACCAATTTCCCATACCCTTTATTTTTACATAACAATATTTAAGATAACTTTCTATAACAACATCCTACTAAAGACTTATAATTAACGATAGTAAGACTACTTTATTGTTGATGCACAAGTATGATACAGAGAAATACACTGTTATCATCGATGTCTACTAAAGAATATGGAGAACTATTCCATCGCTTTTAGTTTTTACAAAGGAATATTGTGTGTTCATCGTCATTCAAGCGGCATACACTTGTTTTTGGAGGCTTGTCTATCCGACAACCCAAAAAAGCGGAATATTACTACACATCTGTTTATCATAATACTTATTATATGTGACATCACTTTAGAAGTAATCATATAAAGCTTGTTGTAATATTAACCTCAATTTGCAGTCTAGCAAAATCTATACATAGGAGTACAATTTTTATAATCGCAAAATGTTACAGCGTCACCACAATCTGCAATTTTTTTGGGAGAAGAAGAAGACATCAAACAAATTTTGAATTATTTTTGTATGTAAAATTGCAATTTTACTTGTCTTAAAAGTAAAATATCATAATTACCTCGTCCTTTTACTTCTATTGATTCCACTCCTTCCAAATTTGTATCCATTTTCACCAGTCACACCACACAATCATTTTTCTTAGATGGGTTTAAAAGTGATTGAATATAATGCATCCTAAAAAATGATATAGACAGTAAAAAGATTTCTTTTAAAAATGATATACTAGCATATAGACGATAAAAAGATTTCTTTTTTATTTTAAACTGAGAAGAAAAAAACATCTTATCTTGTACATTGGGTTGCGGCTGCGCTTTTCATCGTACAATCGAAAGAAAATGTATCTAAATCCGGTAAATTTATTCCCGATTGAGATATTCAAAATTTAGGTAGACTACTTAAAAAACACTACATCAATTCAATCGAGGAACATGCTACACTGCTACTGTCAGTCTAAACTCTAGCGAATAAATAATTATCAGGTATGTATATGTTATTTTCAAATTATTTCTGTTTAAATAATAAGTACATGAATCTACAGGTATATATATATATATATCATGAAAACTCAATTTTCTGATAATAAAATACAAACTCGAAGACTTCACGAGAGAAGTGTGCGTCAAGTCAACGAAGGTCCAGAAAGTGTGGGCCCGACAACAATGTGAACGCGTTCGGTAGGCAGGAGTCCTCTCAACGTAGTGGGCCCCTCTCACAACAAGTCAAATTAGTGGGACCACTTCTACATAAAACTGCCACAAAATCACCTTTTTTACACTTGGCGCTATCTTAAAAGTAAAATAAAATGAAAACACAAAAATCAATAAATAATGAACACATTATTTCTAATTTCTAAGGTATTGTTATCAAAACTACTATTCAACCGTATGGTCTCTAATAAGATAAGAGTTTATCTTCTTCTTTTTTCTTTGATAAGATAGGGATTTTAACTTGTAGGGAATAAAAGGTTTCAAATAATTATTTCTTCAATATTTTATTATTGTGATACTGACTAATGAATGTGAGAAATTTCTCAACTTTTGAAGGAAAAACAGAAAATTAAATCTCAAAATCGAATTTCGCTTCTTCTTCCAAATTATGTTGTCACTGCATTTGCAAGTGTTTCCTCCATTTCATTTAAGTGAGTAATGGAACTGTTTCAGTGAGAGTTATAATGATAGGAACTTTTATTTAATAAATTCAGTCTTTCAGAGCATTCACGAGTTCATTTATTATTGATAAACACTTCTCATTTCTTCCACCTATCTTTAATTTATTTACATAGTGCTGAACCTTCATTGTCCCCAGCCATTTTCATTAAAATTGACATATATATTCACAATTCTAACGTAAAAAAAATAGTTTTAGAGGTAATAATATACTACTTCCTCCGTCCCTAAAAAATAAACAACATTTAAAATGGCACAAATTTTAATTTATATTTGATAAAGTAAGAGAGAGATAGAAAGAAAAGTGATTGGTATTTTTAATGGAGAATGAGACTCACTTCGAGAGAAAAAAGGTGCATTGTCTATTTTTAATGGACATCCCAAAATGACAAATGTGCTTTATTTTTAAAAGACCGGTGGAGTATTAAATTGGGTTCTCCTATCTGTTTCTATCAAAATGTCATGTGTTTGTGTACACTTTCATTTTAAGGAATTATAAATATAGTCTGTAGGGGCAATGCAGTTGGTTCCGGAGGGACAAATTTGTATGAATGGCCAAGGATCAAATCTCACTACTGCCATGTAGTTGCAACACCTCTCAGGCACAAGTGTGAGGCCTTGGGAGGTGGGCTTCTGGCAGTGGGTTAGACCCTCCCCCTTAGCGGGTCACTGCTTGCCCTAATTTAACACCCCTCACAGACCGGGATGTGGAGGGCCTTTAGGGTTGGTATTTCAACCTTTTTTTTGTATGAATGAAGGAATTATAAATAGAATTATGTTGAAGTACTCCCTCCGTCCCAAGTTACTTGAGTCGTATTCCATTTTGGGTTGTCCGAAGTTACTTGAATCATTTCTCTTTTTGGCTAAAAACAAAACATCTAATCATACCTACTTTTATTATTTTTTTTACTTTATCCTCTTTAATCTCTCTTACTTTATTCTCTCTTCTACTTTATTATATTTTATTTAACTCACTAAACACAACTTTCTTAAATCTCGTGCCGAAAAGAAACGTCTCAAGTAATATGGGACGGGAGGAATATTACAATTTATTCTCTATTAAATTCGAATTTTGTTGCATTAAAAGAGTTAAAAATTTCCTTTTTACTAGTGAAAGAGCTCGGAATTTTAGGAGGAAAGTAATTAATTTGGATTTACATCGCATTCAGTCAAATATTAATCTCAGATGAGTGGAAAAATGAGTTGAATTGAACCAAATTCCAAAGATAGAGATTCAAAAAGAGCAAAGCGATGAGCAATATGTGAGGTTCAAACCAACCACGGTAACACCACATGCTTAACACACGAATTCAGACGTCACAACTAACTCCGTCTGGTATATCACCCAAGATTTCCCCTTCCCAACTTAACGGCGTCAAAAAACAAACAGTTTGCTATGTACAACACGGAACGAAAATCCGACGTGGCGGCTCCCCATTGGGTCCCACGAAGATTCCACGGATACTGCCGACGTGGCTAACGTACGAAAGTGTGTCGGAATCAAGACAGCACGTGACACTCTCACGCTTAAAAAGTAGCAGACCTTCCGCCACTACCATTAATACCTTATTACGCCACGTGTTGTTTAATTACTACATATAATCATATAAACAAGTAGTACTATTCCACTTTTTTGTTGATTTAATTTAATTAGGGAGTATTATTAATTTATTATTCACTTAAAATCATCCTCTCTTATGAATGATCAACGAAGAAATTGACTAACACTTTATTTCTCTCATCCACGAAAAAACAGTGACATGAAATAGACATTGGCATGTCGAGATCGCTTGTATACGTACACACACGTATGTGTGACATGTATATTTAAAAGAATTGTTTTTCCAATCCTAAATTACTATGATTAATTTTGTTCAATTCTAAATTGCTAAACCAGTGATTTTCTTCTTTAATAATGGGAGATTGGCTTAGATTTCTTTCAATTAAAACTTTATTACTATAATTTGTGTTATATCATCAATGAGGATATCAGATAGTATTAACCAGTAGTAACCACTATCAGTGATTTTTTTTTCATCACGAAATGGTAAATCTAATTTAATGTAGCCAAATTGCGTCTAAGTTTAAAATACTATTATTTGCGGCAAACTGACGGATTCCAAAAATAATTATAGATCAGTCCTGTCATTTTCCAATTTTGATTCTGCCTTACGTTAACACTTCGTCTGTTAAATTAATGACATTAATTATTTTATAAAAGAATATAGGACACTATTCCCATAAAACTTTATAAATATTGTGTTATTCTTGTGTTAGGGACTTCTGTATGGGTTAATAGTATAATATCGTAAACATGGTAAAGTAATCATTTTTATATTGAAAAGATTAAAAAAAGGTATAAATAGGAGTATTAAACAAACGCAAATGTAGCCACTTTTTTTATTAAAACATAAATTATAGACAAACTAAAATAACAAAATGAGGATATAGACAAACTAAAATAACAAAATGAGGATAGATTGAGAATAGAAAATGACGACAACTAGGTATGGTCTACCTTTAAATTTCTCTGTCCTCAGTCCCAAGGAAGATGGCCTCTTTCTTTGGCGGCACGAGATTTTATACAAATTTATTTTGTGTGTTGAGAGGAAAGAGTAAAAAGTAAGAGAGAGAGAATAAAGTAGAGATAAAGATGTTTTTATTTTAAGTAATGAGTCATCTTAGTTGGGATAAACTAAAAAGGAAAGTGAGTCATCATCAATGGGACGGAGGGAGTATTACTAATTTACAAATAGGTCATAGGTAGGTCATTAGTTGCCATAAAATAGAATATTTCAAAATCAAGTCACGGCTAGTTTTTTAATATAGCTAAGTTTACATATAGTAGAGTAATTCACAATCTGAATTATGAGTTCGTCATCTATGTATCATAGTTCACTGTCAAGTCATCAATAAAAGACTGTGAATTTGCTCCAAAACTAATTAATTTTATCTTTAATATCTTAAAATAACTAGTATGAGTATTTCAATTGTATACTAAAGAATTCAAATAGACTCACTCTCCCTATATGCACTCACTCAACCCCCGCGCTCCAAAAGGGATCTATATTTAATCATTAAAATTATTTTGATAAATCTTTTTATCTCTTAATTACTTTTTTCTTTCACCAGAAACACACCACATGACAATATGTCGTCTTCTCGAGTCCAAATTCCTTAACGATTCTGACAGCCTTGATTTTACCACTAAAATGAAGCTATTGGCACTCCAATTTCCATATCCAATCAATTGCAAACTAAAAAATCAGTGCAAGAAATTTCAAATTAATGATTCCATCATCCAAAATTAATCAAAAATAAAAAAATAAATAAAAGGCCCAAAATCCTTTATATATACTCCACGACACTGACAGAGCAGAGCTAACAACAATCATCACAAAGCAACAAAAAACCTCCAAAACCCCATCCTTCAAATGGTGACCGATTCCGCCACCAAACCCTCCGGCGACGAGGCCGAGCGCTGCCCCGTGGAGGAGGTGGCGCTGGTGGTGCCGGAGACCGACGACCCGACTCTCCCCGTCATGACATTCCGCGCCTGGGTCCTCGGCATCTCCTCCTGCATCCTCCTCATGTTCCTCAACACCTTCTTCATCTACCGCACTCAGCCCCTCTCCATCTCCGCCATCCTCATGCAGATCGCCGTCCTCCCCGTCGGCAAGTTCATGGCCGCCGCTCTCCCGGAAAAGGAGTACTCCCTCTTCGGGCGGTGGCGATTCAGCCTCAATCCGGGGCCCTTCAACATCAAGGAACATGTTATCATCACTGTCATGGCCAATTGCGGCGTCTCCACCGGCGGCGGCGACGCCTACTCCATCGGCGCCATTACTGTCATGAAGGGCTATTACAAGCAGACGCTGAATTTCGTCTGTGCTCTCTTGATTGTGCTGACAACTCAGGTGAAAAAGTTGTTCAATTTCTGATTTGGGGCTAAAATTGAAGTCTTTAACCAGGAATTGGATTTCATTAACTAATTGCAGCTGGTGGGATATGGATGGGCTGGGATGTTGAGGAAGTACTTGGTTGATCCAGTTGAGATGTGGTGGCCTTCCAATGTTGCTCAAGTTTCCTTGTTTAGGTAAAACACAATAAAAATCGTTTCTTTATCTTAATTTCTTCATTTTTCATCCTCCCATTTCTTGTTTTACCATCTGGTTTTCATAAAAATAGCACCTTTAAAGATTTTGTGAAACAAGGGTGTGGTCGAGTGGCATGGGAGTCGGTATGGAGCAACCTTAAATCACTGGGTTCGCCAGTGGATACCTTAGTCTAACAGCCATTTCTTGTGTTCTTGATTCTTCATAATCCCATTTCTTGTTTTAGCATCTGGTTTTCATAAATTGGCACCTTTAAAGTAGAGATTTTGTTCGAGTTCCTTGAATTTGGATAGCATAAAAAGAAACTTTTCCTCTCTACTTGCTGGCTGTGATTTGAAATTCCCATGGTGTAAGATGCTGAAAAAGAACAAGTAGAATAAAGATTGCTTTTCCACTTGTCCACTTTGGAAGACTGTGATCCATAAAAAGAGCTCTGAATAATTGGAGAATTTCTGTCCTTTTTCTCCATGTTGTGTGTCTTGTCTCCTAAGCGTGAATCTTGTGTACCTTTCGTGGCAGGGCCCTTCACGAGAGAGAGTCTAAGTCGATGGGGATGACGAGGATGCGGTTTTTCCTCATCTGCATGGCGGGAAGCTTCATCTACTACTTGTTCCCCGGATACCTGTTTCAGATCCTGACCTTCTTCTCTTGGGTGTGTTGGGTGTGGCCTCGCAGCATTACTGCTCAGCAGATTGGTTCGGGTTACCATGGGCTCGGTGTGGGTGCATTCACCCTTGACTGGGCTGGGATTTCAGCCTACCATGGCAGCCCTTTGGTGACACCGTTTTCCTCTATCCTGAATGTCATGGTCGGGTTCATCATGTTCATATACATCATCGTCCCCGTGTGTTACTGGAAGTTCAACACCTTTGACGCGCGGAAATTCCCTATATTTTCGAACCAGCTGTTTACCTCCAGTGGGCATAAATATGATACAACTAAGATCTTGACACCACAATTTGATCTTAATATATCTGCCTACGAAAAGTATAGCAAGCTCTACCTTAGCCCTCTCTTTGCCCTCTCCATTGGCTCGGGATTCGCGAGATTCACAGCAACGCTCACCCATGTAGCGCTGTTTCATGGCAGGTTTGGTAGAAGAAGCTCGTTGATGGTTCATGAATTAACATCATTGTTTGTGATGATTTCATAACTCTGAGATGTTGTGTTGGGCAGTGATATCTGGAAGCAGAGTCGAGCTGCGGTGCAGAACGCGAAAGCGGACGTCCACACGAAGCTGATGAGGAGTTACAAGCAAGTGCCTCAATGGTGGTTCCTGGTTCTACTAGTGGGCAGCATTGTGTTGTCCCTATTAATGTCGTTTGTCTGGAAAGACGACGTGCAGCTACCCTGGTGGGGGTTGCTCTTCGCCTTCGCGTTGGCTTGGATCGTAACGCTCCCAATCGGAGTCATTCAAGCCACTACTAATCAGGTAAAGAAAGGTTTAATCAAAACATTGTGAAATGTATCAACTAACTGTGTTTGATCAAATGAATGCAGCAACCAGGATATGACATAATCGCGCAGTTCATCATCGGCTACATCCTCCCGGGGAAACCCATTGCGAATCTGCTCTTCAAGATATACGGACGAATCAGCACGATCCACGCTCTCTCGTTCCTCGCGGATCTCAAGCTCGGCCACTACATGAAGATCCCACCACGGAGCATGTTCGTGGCTCAGCTCGTTGGAACACTAGTTTCTGGGACGGTGAACCTGGGAGTCGCGTGGTGGATGCTGGAAAACATCGAAAACATCTGCGACATCGAGTCATTGCACCCTGAGAGCCCCTGGACATGCCCCAAGTTCCGTGTGACCTTTGACGCGTCCGTGATATGGGGCCTGATTGGGCCGGAGAGGCTGTTCGGAGCAGGAGGGTTGTACCGGAACCTGGTGTGGTTGTTCCTGGTCGGAGCCGTGTTGCCGGTTCCTGTATGGCTGTTGAGCAAAGTGTTCCCAAACAACAAGTGGATACCCCTCATCAACATTCCAGTCATTTCCTATGGTTTTGCCGGAATGCCTCCGGCCACGCCCACCAACATCGCCAGCTGGATTGCTACGGGCACCATATTCAACTACTTCGTGTTTAAATATAGAAGGACGTGGTGGCAAAGATACAACTACGTTCTGTCGGCTGCACTGGATGCCGGGACGGCTTTCATGGGAGTCCTCCTGTTTTTCGCTCTGCAGAACGAGGGCAAGAATGTCAAGTGGTGGGGGTCGGAGCCCGATCACTGCCCACTCGCAACCTGCCCGACCGCTCCCGGGATTATCGTTCCGGGTTGCCCTGTTTTCCGCTGAAGTATATAGCAAGCTTGGTACAATTTTGAGTATCCAACAGATTTACTACTTAATTGTGTTGGGGTGTTGTAAATCACAAGAGTGGTAGGGCAAATAAGGGAAACTGTTGCAAATCAAAGGATGTGACTAAGCACCACTCACTTCTCAATGTGGATGATAATATCCTCTTTCTTCAATTAATTTACTAATTGATGCTGGCTTTTTTAGGAAGCTGAATTGGGAAATTTGATATTCAGTTCTTATATTTGAGTTATTCATTTCTCCCTATAGTTTTCCTTTTCAAATTTTCTTGTGAATTATAATCATGAAAGAGACTTTTTTCATCTCCCTCAAAGTGAGAATTAAGGTGAAGTTTGTAATCTATGAAAAGTATCTAAACAAATCAAGAAACAACATTAAAACAGTGGATCATATTTCTACTTTTTAGCAAACTCCACAGAAATATCAAGCAAAGAAATGGATAGGATGTGAGAAACAATAGCACAAGTAATTGCATGAAAACAGATTTTTTTAATATTCATTGTGTGGCTATTTCTGAATCCAACATAAGCAATTTACCTGACATGTATCTCTGATTGTTATCAAGTACATTGAGAAATCAAGGCTAAATTCATAGCACAATCTTTACCTCTGTATGGACTTGTAAAGCACCACCGTCACGTATTTGGAAAGGAAGCGGTTGGTAGAACCAAGTGCCACAACGGATGGGCGGTTCCTATCTCTGTGCATGTAAAGATGGTTTAGCACTACATGTTGCGGTCTTGAGTATGGAGGCGGGATCTCCATCTGGGGTGAAGGTGCATTCAGTAATGTCAAATTTAGATGTGGTGGAACCATTGGTGGCTCCTTCCCAAAATCCTCTTGACCAAGTTGAGTATTGCTGTAGCTGGAGTCGGGTGATTGAGGCGGTTCGAAACCAGAAATGCTATCGATATCTTCTGGAACATAATCCTGCAGCACATGTTAGTCGTGTCAGTAAGCATTGCAGCCAAGAAAGCTTCTAATCAATCGATGTCATATTTAAAGATGTCTGGGGTGAGGGTCCCGAGGCCATCTTTGATTCTTCGATGTGTCTCAAGTTTTTTTAGGCAGACAACAGTTTCTATGCATATATAACAGCAACAACAAACCATCACTGACAGACCTCCAAATTAATAGTCATAATCAACAAGTTGTTCTATATCAAAACCCTCTCACAGTGGAAAAGCAGTTAGGCATTATATCATACATACATTCCTACTTTAAGAAACTAGATGTTAACCTGCATACCAATAGTCAATAGGTACGATCAAATGCATATTAAGCAGATTTAGTGGATATGGACTTTAGTTTCTCCAAAGAAGCATGCCCAAATTTCCCATCAAACATCAAATTTGAATCTTTTCGATAATCCATAATCCAACCACCAGCACATAAGTAGCTTGTGGGAAAAATCAATTACCTCAACAGTTAGAAAGTAAGGAAACTTGTCAATACGATCGACTGAGGAAGTAATTCAAGTAATAGAGTAGATAATTTGCTTTTACTCATGACAATGATGTGGTTTTTACACATTCGTCAATTGCCAGGACAAAGATCCAAACGATGTCAATATCATTGTGCACATGAACTTACTATAATTTATAACCATCATGCATGACCCCAGAACTACTATACTCAAGAACCACATATAGTAGTACAAAACAATGCTCTGATTCAGCATTCACCTAAATCACGTTGAAGAGAGTGACTACAGTCTACAGGAACTCAACATCTAGATGATAGCCCTGAACTGAAAACGAAAGGGGCATGGAAATAAATATACCACAGGTATCACATGCTTTCAATGGTTTGACTCCCTAGCAACTGAAAAGCCAAATGGAAAACCAAGTGGCACGACATCGACGTTTGAAAACTATCAGCACCATAATTTCATCAAAAGTTAATGCTATGAAAAGACAATGATGGTTCAAGAAAATACATAAAATGTGGCTCATTTACAATTAAATCCAAACCTTTTAGTTTCAGTAATTTATTCATTAAATACTTGTTTTGCAAGTCAACACAAATCAAATATCTGTAGAAACTGAACTTAATAGTACGCATTATTTGGATATCACATGGATTAAGATAATTACTTGGACATAAAATTATGTTATGACTTGCAAAATTAAAAACTCATGGATGAAAACAAAAAAGTTGTCAGTGTCTTGGTACTTGCAACCAGCCCTTCAGGAATCAAACAGGAATCAAACATTCAACAGGAAACCAGAAGCAAGAAATGCCAACAAATAACAGATGAGAAACAATTAGGTGTGCATTAATTACGTTTTGAATTTATTTTTAGTGGGTTCCTGTGTGAGGCTGATGCTCCATAACTAAAGATCCAGAGAAAGCATAGTTCTTGACACTCTCTTGACTTTTCCACAGGTTATTTTAGGTACATTTAAAGCTGGTCTCCATGGACCACTTGCAATCATCAGTATCCTGCTTTAGTGAATATTAGCTTATTACACAAGTGCGCAAAAAGCTTTGATTGGTATATTTCATATAGTTCAGCGCTGAAAAGCTTTGATAGGTAGTCTTAATACATAAGCATTACTTTTTCTTGAGTATACCTCATTTGTGCGTATCAAAAAAATTCATTTGTAATTTTGTATCACTAAAAAACCTCATAGATAGAGTCAGAAATTGATGTTCCTCCCAATTTTAAAGCACCCTTCTTAAAAGAGAGCTACTTGGCAGGACAAACAGTGAAACCAATTATTATTAGTAGGGGGTGGTCAATATACTCAAATGGAAATAAATGCTTGGCATTATTGACCATCCATTATTTCAAACGTTTTGGCCTTAATACAAGTGGGACCTAACATTTCTATGGTATCCATGGACAAGCCTCTCATATGGATGTCAGTGTGACTTACTAAATATATTTTCTGAGATAACAAACACGACCAACATGCAATACAAATTCTTGAAGTAACCTTTTATGAAAATATGAGGAGAAAAACAAGGTATCAAACTTCAAAAACCAAAAAAATTAGCAAAAAAGATAAAACCATACAAGAGTCTTAAGCATTTCAGCCTGCTCACAGTAGAAAGTATCAACAAAATCAGGTAGACTAACATCGAATTCGAGATACCATATCTAAATACTCTAGCCTGAGTTTATGTACTTCATCCTTACTCTAAGAAAAAATTAAGGACGTGAAAGTAACACGGAAGATTTTAAAGGATTAAAAAATATTACCTGCAAATCTAACACGTTATAAGCATTTCCTGAATCATCCTGTTCCCAGGGGAGATCGGGGGAATGCCTCCATTGTCCATCTACAAGAAACCTGTACTGGTAAACTCCTGAAGGAAGTACCTTCATGATGGTGAAGTCTTTCCCCGATCTCTGCAAGGGCTTCCTGTGGAAGATGATCTAAAATGCGCTCATAATCTGTAATAACTAAACACGAAATGGATACAAGAATTACACAGATTAGGAATAACCTTGACTTCCAGCCATCCCATGATCCCTCCACGGAAACTTCCTTGCCTCCGTAGCTCCATGTGATCATAGTAGGAATGCCTTGCTCATTATACACATCCTCATAACCTGAGCTAGTCTGCATCCATGAAGGGCTAGGGATGTTCAACTCATCAGGTCTTTGTAGAGGAACCACTGGCATCTGAAATGAAAACAATGAAGAAAATTTACTCTCAATCCACAGCTTAGGCTAACCAGAGTCCAGAGAAGACCAAATACTATAAGGTATTGTCACATCATAGCTGCATTATTGCAAACTAATGAAAATCACCCCACATAATGAATATGAAAATTTAAAGCAGAGTTTTCCTCATGTAAAAAAGAAACGACCCCAGTATGAGAAACTTAAGCAGGCAAAAGCAGCAATATCTATCTTTGTAAATTTTCAACCAGAAAATTTTACAAGATTAGGAGGAAGATAAGCAATCATGCATTCAGAAAATCAGATATTTGTAGCAACAACTCTTTCGTGCTGTAAAATTCAATGTGACAATATGTACCCCTACTTAACTAACAAAGAATAAGGCATAATTTCAGCACACCAATTCATAGAAGCAAAATTCTTTATAACCATGTATGAACCAACCATGAATGTGCTTGGATCTATAGTAGCTAGCTCAAAATGCAACAATCACCCATACAATACAACTTAGAAGAATCCCGATAGCAGCTGAATATAAAAATCCAATCTTTCCACGATCTAATGAAATAAAGAAGAAATCCCCAAAGCATAAAATGAAAAGGAAGTGAAGAGACCTGAGGTCTGAACATGAGGGGCGAGTGAGAAGCCCTAGGACTAGAAGGGGGGGAGTGGCCCCCAATGTATTCAGGGGCGTGCTGATCGGCCATGGCAACCTGAGCGGAGGCGGAGTCCTCGGCGACCGATTGGGTGTCGCTGCCGCCGTCCTCCCTCCCATTGGCATTCCCCATAATCAAAGCCCTCCAAGTGGAGCTGCGGAATTCTGTTCAATGCGGCGTTGGGAGCATGGAAGAAGGGCGGTGGCCTGATTGAGGGAGGATTGGTGAATTGAGAAATTGGTGTGGGGATTGGGGGAGAGTGGGAGTGTAGAGTGGGTTTAGAATTGAGGGAATTGATGTGTTGATGTGAGTTTGGAAGTATGGTGGTAATGGGGAATGGGCATGAGGGGTTTAATATGGCGAATAATGTGGTGTGTTTGTGTGTACTTAGTTGAGTTGGTGTTGGTGGTGGGGATAACCAGCCAGGCCTCTATATCTAATCAACCCTTGTGATTCTATCTTAAAATATCTTCTTCTTATTGGATCCTAACTCATTAACTTCGTACGTGTTCGTGTATTGTTTTCGTGTCATGTCGAAAATTGTTAGCTCTGCCATTCTATCTATATGATTTAGCATGACACGACATGATAATGACATGAACTATGATATTACATGATTGAAACATGATACTCCCTTCGTTCCACTTTAAGAGTCTCGATCATTTTGCGCACTCGTTTTGTAAAAATGGCAGTAATAAATAGTTAAAGTAGATAAATAATAAAGTAAGAGTCTCGGTCACTTCTCAACATTATTCTCTCTCTTACTTTACAATTTCATCACCTTTAACTATTTATTACTTCCTCCGTTCCCCAAAGTTTGTCCCATTTTACCATTTTCATACGTCCCACAAAGTCTCTCATTTGGAATCTTACCAAAAATAGACATTAAATACACACTCAATCTCTTCAATGTAGGATCCTTATTGCACTACAACCTTTCATTTAATACAAAGTCAAACAATTTCTTAAAGCTTGTGGCGCGTCAAATTGGAACAAACTTTAGGGGACGGAAGGAGTATATCATTTTTACAAAACGAGTGCGCAAAAGTGACCGGGACTCCTAAAGTGGGACGGAGGGAATATTACACATAAAATATGTCTAACTATTAAAACCTAGGAGTATTATAACATGATTAAAACGTTAGCACGATTTAAAGCTAAATAATAAAACTAAAGTGTAATATTTTTTAAAATACTAAAAATAATTAAAATAATATTTTTTTTTCTTAGAGGTTAATCCAAACTTATGAACCCAACCTAAACTCGTTGGGGTTTTATTGGGTCGACGCAATGAGGATTCAAACTCATTAACTTCGTGCATGTTCGTGTCCGGTTCAAAATTTTCAGCCTTATCTTGGAGTTATCTAACCTAAAATGACATAAATATGTATTTTTTTTATTATATTCCTGTCAATTACTTTGTCAGTCTCATTAAAATAGTATCGTTATTTTCATTTTGGTTCGTCCCATAAAATTAAAATCTTTCTATCTTTGGTAAATTTTTCTTTATATGTCATATTTTCATAATTTTGAATTAAAACTTGTATCATCATCAAAGTTCTTATTTTTATGAGACAAAGGTAATAGGAGAGATGGGTTTATTTTATGTATGTCATCCTTGCGCAAGGATCATGCTAATCTTTTTTATATCGTTACAATTTAATCAGATGTCTTCGAAGGGACTTGTTCGGAGAGATGGGAAACACCAAGCTTGCGTTTATTACGTGTCTATCTCGTCCTCGTCTAAAACAATATCGGCATTGGGCTAAGTCTCATGGCTCAAAACCTGGTGGTTTCCTACTTCATTTTATTTCATGGACCGATGTTAATTCAACGATGCCAGTATCACACGTCCAAATCAACCATTTCCAAATAAATCTGCCATAATTTCAATTTCTATATTCAAATGTAAAACTTGGCTAGTGAGGTCTCGAAATAGGAGATCAAATGTTTCGAATTGCAAATTGACTATCTTATTATTATTTCCTTATTTATTATGGAGTAGTATAATTTATAGACAATAGGACTTTATTCACAAGTCTATAGCAATAATAAGATGAAAGGATAGGTTGAGAATTTGTTTAAAATAGAGTAGATGGTGAGCTGTAATCAATTATGAGCCTAGGAAAAAAAGAACATACGGAGGTCATGAATATTGAGGAATAGAAACTTGATGTTGAAAAGGTTGTTATATGTCATTTTCATGATATAAAAATTATTAAAGAATTGTATGATATGAAATAAATAATCATAGAAAATGGTAAATTGAAAGAGGAGGAGGAAGTGTGGTAGGGGCCAACACCAAAGCCAATTACGAAAAGGGCAAAAGTTGGGTCCTTAATTTCATGATGAGATTGGAATTGGTAATTACGCTAGTGTAAAATGTTGATGAATCTATAATGATCATTATTCCACTTTTTAACCATTCTTTTGCTTTTTTTTTTTTGGTCGAGTGATTGAAGTTGGAAGATAAGTCACAATATGGATAATTACTTCTTTTTATAACAAAAGTTGTTTATACTTTGAAGCATTTTTATGCCAATGGACAAATCCCTTAATTGGGAAAGCAAACTACACGTAATTAACTACCCAACCCCAACCCTTCAAATGAATTGCCATAGTTAATGATATTGGAAATCCCTTAATATTGAAAGGTTGTTCCATTTTGATTGCATAATTTTGGTGCTTTTGTTATGGGATCCGGTTGGCATAAGCTTGAGGTTTTCGAAGGCAAGAAGTGGAGAGTGATAGCTTGGGTATGGTATTTATCGTAGACGATAGTTCAGAGGTGCATTAGTGCATTACTATGCCAGGATTTTGAATCTGTAGAGATTGATTATGTTAATACAGAAGAGAATTTGTTGCTCATATTTTGCTTACAAATTTACTAAATAAGTCTATATCCTAGAAAATTTAGATCCGACCCAAAATTATAGGGCCCAAACAAAGAACCCAAAATCTAGCTTATGAAGAATGTGGGCAAATCTCACGGGCATTTATATTAGCCCAAAACTTAGAAATATAGCCCTAAAAGTTGAATTTCGACCTCTAAAAAAAACACGACATTTTACACACAATATTAAATACTAGTACTCCGCAATTGATTCAACCATATAAAAAATTAAGTGAATTAGAATATTCTAGTTCAATTTCATAAAAATATAATTTCAATTCCATTATATCAATCACATCCTTATACTATTATTTAATTTAGGGGGTTATGGGGATAAAATTGTAAATTCCATATGATTTTTATTTAACTAATTGATTTAGGGGGTTATTTAATTTTCTATAACAATCAAATTGAGTGCTACTAGTTTAAATGATCACACATGGAATTGAAGTTTAGGGTGTATATATATATATATATGCACATTCTCAAAAAACATTTACATGGTCATCACTATGTATAATTAACAAACATCTCTCACTCTCCACACAAATCGCAGGCACACAAACCATCTCTCTCTCTTTATGGTGATAGATATAGATATGGTGGTTGGGAGACATAAAGTTGTACTAGTAATATGTTTTAGGTGCGGCTGAGATGTATGTCGTGGGTGGTGTAGGTGCGGATGCCTTGATCGACCGAGCTCAACGCTATGGGTTTGTTATGCTTCGCGGCGCAAGCTTTGATACACGGAGAACTCACCGGGATATGAACCACTCTCACATGGCATACTTTTTCCAAGTTCGGGATCGCGTGGAGGTGTGAAGGTAGATCTATCAGGAACCTTCCGGAAACATCTGTCCTTCCTTTCGCGGTCGACCCCTTCTTCGCCTTCCTGTTTGTGCCGCACACCACACTCACTTTTGCGCCTGCATATCAGTGATTTGTTTTTTAGGAACATCTAACTTAATTAAATTAAAGGAACATATTTTCTAATTGAAAATTTTATTTTCTATTCATTTTAATATTCAAAATAACATTTCATAAAATTTCATGCCGAAATGGAAACGATTCGCTTAAATCATAAAGGGAGTAATAATTAAAAATTTAAAAGCAAGGAGGATTGACTATCAAATTGCAGCAACGGGAGTTGGAGAAAACGCACTTTGTAGTGTATATGATCACCAAACCATGAAATTAATTAGCTGCAGCTGCATAATTATATTATATTATACTACTATTATACTATATATCAACAAATTAACAAAACCTTTTTCTCCAGTAGTGCTTAATTACCAAATGAGTTTCCGCAATAAATAAACCTCTTTTCAAATTAATAAGTGCGATGTTCAGAATATGATTATATTTATTTCATATTATTCATGAAAAATAATCACGTGTATGTTTTTATATTTCAGGTCATCCACCAAAATTACTTTTTATATATTTCTAGTAAGTTTTTCTCTTTAATAAGCTAACTCAGTCATTTTGCACTAGCAATACTTTATCTTATTTTATCAACTTTACATTAAAATCTGTAGCTTTCATAACCAAAGCTATTTTTTATGAACAGATATATTGAGTGGAGTTGATTACCTGAGACTGGATGGGGATTGATGGAAGGATTCAGACTTGGCTGACCGGCGTTGCAGAGAATCGTGCCAGCGATGACGACGGTGGAGAGCTTCTCTTCTCCGTAACCAGCCCACTGCACCAAATCATCCCTGCCCAACAAATCCGAACTCCCAAGTGTGGGAATGGCGAGGAAGAAGATGACGACGACCAAGAAAACCATATTCGGAATTAGTAATCGGGGAAAATAGGCCATGGAGTATTTAATATTGGAGTATAAACTTTGTTGCAAAGCAAGAAGAGGATGAAGCGATAATGAGGGGGAAGCAACCACACCACCACCTTTGGGTTTTATATGCATGCTTCACATACCCTTTTCGTGGATTTGATATCACAATTCACCAAACTCATTTGCCCAACTTCTATATATTAATTAATATTTTCCAAAATATCATTACTTCTTTGTACCATATTTTTGTTTTATTTTATCATTCACAAGAAGTAATTCATGTTTCAATCATTGGATTGGCTTTACTAGTAATTATATATATTAATGTGTCAAGAATTGAAGTAATTCCAATCACTTTAACACAAAACAGACGTAATTAAATAATTGATATTAATCAGTTTTAAATTTTGCTTCAAACGCAATCAAGGTGGAAGTTAATTTGGTTACTTCAAAAGAGGTGCACACTAGTCAATCCAATATTGGTCTGAGGTAAAAAGGTTTTGTCAACTTAATATATAAATTAGTACTAATATATTTTTTTCTTTTTCGTAGTGGATTTGTGTTTGAGGATTGAACAAGATTTGGAAGTTAGGAAATGGAGGGCTAACTGTTTGGGGTAGGTAGCCTAATCTTACCTCCTACGAATTACTTACAACAAATTAATTAATAATATAGCCTCAGTTTGAAGATTGACTCATCCACCTCTCTGACCTTCGGTAAACTAGCAATACAAATTTAGTCAATTTGTCAAACCATCCCCAACTATATTTATGGAGTAATAAAATCCATACGAAATCTGGCTAATTCTCTCATTCTAATAATAAAGTAAAAATACTAGCGCTATAGTATATTTTATTATTAAAATAACAGTAATCAATTGTATATTTGTATTCATGCGTCATGTTATAATAGGCCTACGGTATTGGATGATAGAGTTAGTGAGCTACTCCTATTCCATTTTAGTGCCTCTGTTTAGTTTTGTCTTCTGAAGAGCATGAATAACCCTGGCCCGGATTTGGGCCGCAAGTCCCCTCCACGTCATCATTCCCTCAAATTAGGGGTTCTAGGCCACAACTCATCTAACACCGCAGGCCACAACTCAAGCCACAACTATTCATCTGCACTATTCACAACATATTTTAATCGTAAAATAGAATACGTTGAACAATTAAAACCGAGAAAATTCATTGTTCAGTCGGAAAATAGAAAATTACAACATTGAAATTTAAAAATTCGAAAAAAAAAAATTTAAAACATAAGTCAATTGCGGTTCCAAATTTCTTCAATTAGATCCGCTTGGAGGCGTGTGTGTTGATCTTCTTGGCGCATTGCCGCTGAACGGGCCATGACATTGCGCACGTCGGGAGGAACACCTTGCATGATCGGATCGGTGACAATGTAGCTACTGCTGGCGCTGACGAGCGGATCGTCGCTCCAGTCAGTGGCGTTGTCTCCCTCGTCCTCAACGATCATGTTATGCATTATGATACATGCATACATGATGTCGGCGATTAGCGGACGGTGCCAACCACGGGCCGGTCCCTTCACTATAGCCCAACGTGATTGGAGAACTCCAAATGCGCGCTCTACATCTTTCCGAGCCGCCTCTTGCTTTTTGGCAAACAACTTCCTCCTATCCATAGTCGGACATGTGATGGTCTTCACGAACACGGGCCATCTAGGGTAGATCCCGTCTGCCAGATAGTACCCCATAGTGTACCGACGGTGGTTGGCCGTGAACTCTACGGTAGGCACTCGCCCGACACACAAGTCGTTGAACAATGGAGACCCGTTCAACACATTGAGGTCGTTGTTCGACCCAACGACTCCAAAGTAGGCATGCCAGATCCACAACCGTTGGTCGGCAACGGCCTCCAACACAATCGTTGGATGCGAGCCCTTGTGCCCGCTAGTGAATGCTCCTCTCCAAGCCATTGGACAATTCTTCCACGGCCAGTGCATACAGTCGATGCTGCCCAGCATCCCCGGGAAGTCGTGCCTCTCCTCGTGCATTTCTGTAAAGTCGATATACTTTGCCGCCCGACAGCATCGAAGGTTTGCATAAAGTACGCGTCACGAGCCACAACTGCGTTGACAATGCGCAAGAACACATTCCTCCGCATCCGGAACCGGCGACGGAACATCTGATCACTCCATCGAGGATCTGCAGAGAAATAATCCATGAAAAGCCGCAAACCATCTTGTTCACGGTCTCGGTGGATATACATCCGAGTACGCGGTACCCGGTCGTGTTGCTCGTTCCACGCTTGGATAGCAGCTTGATAGCGTTCCACCTCGTTGTTGATTTCTTCTTGGATTGCGTGCATCGCCGTCTCTAACATTCGAGCCATTTGAGCTTCGATTGCTCGTTGGCCTTCACGCCGAGGATTCATTTTTCGAATTTTATGGTGAGTGAGAGGGAATGAAGTTGAAGTGATTTGAAAATGGATGGAAGAGTGATATTTATATATTAATTTTCGAATTAAAAAAAAAAAAATCGGAGGGGACTTGCGGCCCGGCCCGAACGCAAATAACGCCGGGACGGGCCGCAACCGATGCGGCCCGGGCACGCATATCGCCGGCCTGGACGTGACGGAGGGAGAGGCACCGGGACGCAACTGCGTCCTTGGGACCGGCCTGGGCCGAGCCGCATCGTCGTCCAACGCTAAACACGGGCCGGGACTCGCGAGTTGCGGCCCGGCCCAGTAGCGTTATTCACGCTCTAATGAACCCAACACACAATCACTGAAAAACAATACTACTATTTTAGATGGAAAAGCACATAATTTATGAAAGTGTATATAAAAATAGTTCTAAGCTGGGTCAAATTTTGACAAAATAGCATCTAAAGAAGACAATAATATTGTATACAAATTCTGAAAAAACACTAAGTGTGGACTATTAATTAGTACTATAAAATATGTAAAAATAGTCCACAAATATAAAAAATTTATACAAAAGTTGTGGATCTACAGCCCATTAGCCAATCACTATAACTATGGGTCGTTATTTGCTCCCATAATCCTAGTACCTGTATTGATACTAGTATTTGTTATCAATCAAAAACTTAAGTACTAATATTGTTGCATCTCGCCATTTATATAATTTTTACTAGTATTTTTATTAATAAAATGAGTTCATTATGTGTTTTTGGGATGTACCACGTTATAGTTTATTTTCTTTACGCGAATTATCATAAACAACTTTTTTTTTAATCAAAATAACTCTATTAATGTTTGTGACAATAATAACTAAGGGGAAAAAAGAGTTGCATATAAATTACATTTTCTTAATTAAGAACATCAAATATATTTTCATAATATCAGTGAGAATTAAACATAATCACAAGTGAAGAGAGAATATACTTTTAAGTTTCATTTATAGTTGATAGATTGTGATGCAATACCATCCACTTTGCAGACATTTATGTCACATAGCTTGACATATGAGTCACTTGGTATATACTCCCTTCCTCCGTCCCGTTTTAGGATTCCTGATTAATCAATTTTAGATGTTCTGCTTTAGAAGTCCCGATTGAGATAAATTAATAAAAAAATGCCTACAAAGTGTTAAAAATGTTAAAAGTGGATCCCAACATTCACTACAACTAATAAAAAAGTATTAAAAGTGGGTCCCAACATCCACTACAACATTTATTTATTGGACACTCAATTAAAAGTGGGTCCCAACATCCACTATAATATTTGTTTATTACACACTCAAACACTTTTTTCTTAAAACATGTATCTGACGCAACCGGAACCCCTAAAACGGGACGGAGGGAGTAAGATTATTTACTAATTTAGTAGTAAATGTATATTAGTATGGTTTTCAAAGCTTAATAGGAGGTGCGTTAAAATGACAACTTCTCTTAAAATAACATCATACTACCATTCTTAGTCAATCATTTGTATATGTGAACGAATAATCAGCTGTCATGTGGCAATCATAAAAAATGCTCAAGTATAAATTTTCTCGGCCAACAAATCCAATACACTAGACAACAATTTACAACGTTTTTTTCTTGGCCAGCAATATTATAATGTTGTTGGATACGTGGTGTCACAGTATCACTTTAAGAGGTATTTGTTAGGTTTGGTATACTGAAAAGCATGTTTCAAGCAAGTTTCGCTCGAATAGAATCTTGCTTGTATACGTAAAACTCTATAATCCACTTTTAACCCGATTCAGTATTATTCGAGCAGTTTCGCACGAATAGAACCAGTATATTATTACATTGTGTTTGCTTGTGCATTTATAAGATGTTTTATAAACATTTAAACGGATAAGAAGCAAACAAAGTCTAAGTCTTTTGCTTAGTAGACTGGTTGTGGGCGACGTCCACTTTAAGGTAACACGGTCGGTTCTATGCAATGCTTTGCAAAAGAAAAAGAAGAATTTCACAACCAGATAGGCTTAGACTACCTATCGTGAAAGGTTGCAATGTCAGTCCGATTATTTCTAAGCCTTACTGAAAAAGATGACGTTGGTGTGGTATAGCACTGAATGGATCTAACATCAAGACGTGTCTTTATGCTATCTACTGAAAGACTAGGTCTTGATAAATAACTATTTCTTAATCTATATACGTTAGCATTGAGCATACGGTATTGATTATGCACTACTTTGACTAATCAAATGGTGCAGGTTTTTCGCAACCCAATAATCCTGTTATATTGGGTAGTGGTGATTAATATCTAGAGGTGCTAGGATTGCTATTATGTTGAATTGTGCGCGAGGTGAGTCTCGTTTGATAATATCCTCAAGAGGAGCTCGAACAAGGTTTTATTATTCACAAAACTGGTCAGTTGAAGTTTTATTACTCTATGAATAATAAATAAGTGTTTCTTGCTGAGTCCACTTTTGGAATTAATAAGATGTTAATTAATTAAGTCCATAGACATTAATTAATTAATGGATATATATATCTTAAGCGCGAGAAATAAATAATAAACAAAATGGAAACCCGGATTACTTGTAATTTCGGATTTGGATGGGGAGTGCAATATTACTTCTGTAGTGGTTGCTCGTAATATTCCAATTAAAAGCTTATATTAAATTGAGATTCAATTTAATTAGTAAAAAGCTAATTGGAGGAGTCCATATCCAAAACCTTCCATAGATCACTGACCCAATATGAACTTAATATAAATAGGAGAATAAAGGAGAGACAGAATCACAATTATTATTAGATGAAATTTTCGTCCCCCTCTCTAATTAGTAGAGGAGCTCGAAAATTCTTCAGCTCTCCTCCGTAAGGAATTTACGTCTTCTTTTTATTCGAATCCTAGTATTTTGATAAGATCAGCCCACCTTGATATCGAGATACAGTTCGGGAACCAGAGAGAAGATCCGTGGTCTAGTATTGAAGATCATCACGTGGAGAAGGCGCGAGCAATCGACGATTCTTTGGAGAATCAAATCGGTAACTCTAAACCGTAAAATTAATGTTTTAGGATTTACTTTCTTTGAGCATGAATTATTTGCGTTCGAGCATGCAATTTATCTGTTTAACATGTGAATTGATTAATCGCATAATCGGTCAAATAAATCCTTGTCTGATTTATTTGTTTTGTACAAGTCTTCCGCAGTGTAAAGGGCACCAAACCCCGGCAGTATTGTCATTTTAACACAAATCTAAGACCTAGGAATGGATCAAGGATTGAATATGGAGCAGTACAATTGTGTTCAATTGTAATTTACACAAGGGTGCTTGTATTTTTGTCGTTTTCGTTAGAAGGCTTGAATGCGATCTAATGCGTCTATCAATCAAATTTGCCAATGTGATATATATTTTCTTTTGGTGAGTTTCATACATAATCTATTATTTTCTTTTCGTTTAAGGAATAGTAGTACTAAGGATTTTCTGAAAAAAATATATTCCTACTTTCCGTATAGTCTCAAATTAAATTATACTAATAAAATAATCATAATTGTATCTCTCTATCCCTCTAGGCTCTAACATTCAAATGGGCTTTTTCCCTCGTTCTCTTCTTTTTCTTTTCATTTCTTTTCTTTACTTTCTTCTTCTTTCTTTGTTTCTTGCCAAGAAGAGATGTGGGCAACAACGACAGCAGCACCTGCTTTATGCTAGTTTTGGATTTTCTTCACATCTCAACTCTATTCATCTCAAACCCTTCTTCAAATTATATCCATCATGCCTTTAAAATATTTTCTCATTCATTTATCTAATACTACTAATATACATGAGCAAGTTATATAGACCACAACAACACAAATTCATCAACTGAAAGTGCACCAAAGAATATATTATACTAGATTTTTATGGTGAATGTTGCACTATATAATTAGATCTGATCAGATAACTTAGTTATAGAATTCAAGTAAAAGCAATTCTGTAGTTACATAAAAGATGCAAGCCACATCTTTTGATTAATTCTTCTTTTATGTATAGTGGACTTTTTAGTTACAAAATAATTAAGCAGTTGAGTGGTATGGGTAACAAAAAGGAAAAAAGTATTCACGTTTCAATATTCATCAGCATAATAATGAATGAGTATTAATTTGGACAAATATGACAAAAATGGAAGTAAGGCATCAGACAAAATAGCAAAACTACACACACGAGAATGGTGAAGACTGAAGAGAGAGAGAGAGGGGAATTGTTGATGGTGCATGTTTCCGTAGAGATATAGCAACTGAAAATGTATTATAGCGAAGATAACGACACAATATTTCACCAAAAGAAAGACTAATCCTTTTGAGAGAAGAGCATTGAATTGGAACTCTAAAACAAAGCAAAGACAAAAGAGAAGAGAGAGAGGCGGTAATGCTGCCCAACTGTGAGCCCTTATTTCCCACCGGCGAATCGCCTTGTCTCGTTTGCAACGCCTCCCCGCCACGTGTCCTCCCTCCTCCTAATTTCTATAAATACAACATCTCACTCTCATAATTAAGTCAGAGACAGAGAGAACGAAAGATGGAACTCGGAGGGAACAATGGAGGCTTCCATGGCTACCCAACAACTAGCTCCGGTGAGCTCTTCAATTAGGCTTTCTACTTCCCTATTCATATCTTTTTCCCCCTTTTTTCGATTTTTTTTGTTTTGAGCATGAGTGTTTTTATGCTAAGTAGTACTAGTAAGTAGAACTCTTACATTATGTCCCTTTTTTTTTAGAGCATTATTTTGGTGTAGTCTACTAATTAAAAATCCAAACTTTCTTAATTTCTCATAACCATGCATTAAAAAATAAAGATAAACTTGAATATGATGTGTAAAATCAACACTGTATATATAGAAAGGAGTAAGGACTAAGGAGATATACTTAATTAGGGGTAGAGGTGGGATGGTTTCTTGATTGATTTTCCATTTTAAGGAAATGATGAGAAATGTAAATCAGAAGAAGCCTAAAAGATTGGCGAACATGTACACGTGTCACTCATGCATTCACAGACACACACCACTCAGTATTAAACAACCAAAAAAAACATTTATGATTTGACTTCAAACTATATAGGAGTAGTGTTTTAATCACTAGGCCAGCCCCATTTCACCTTTTTCAAATAATAAATAAATCACTCATTTATTGTTAATTGCCATGCTTTTAATTTCTCATATTTTCAAAGCAACTGAATGTGGTGGTATAGATATATGTACATGAAATGGAATTTGAAAATAAAAAAGTTAAAATTTAAAGGTGCATTTAGTCTTGTTCATCCGTCCTTTAAAAATAGCAATTTTTGAGCAGCAGAGACGAGCATGCCCCCAACTAAGCAGCCATCCGTGGCCGACGAGCCAGAATGCATAGTCCGGGAGCAGGACCGGTTCATGCCGATAGCGAACGTGATCCGGATCATGCGCAAGATCCTGCCTCCGCACGCCAAAATATCCGACGACGCCAAGGAGACCATCCAGGAGTGCGTGTCCGAGTACATCAGCTTCATCACCAGCGAGGCCAACGAGCGGTGCCAGCGAGAGCAGCGCAAGACCATCACCGCGGAGGACGTGCTCTGGGCCATGAGCAAGCTCGGCTTCGACGACTACATTGAGCCCCTCACCGTCTACCTCCACCGCTACCGCGAGTTTGATGGCGGGGAGCGCAGCTCCTTGCGAGGGGAACCGATCAAGACCTCCATGGGCTTGCACGGGTTTCCCCCGCTCGCGTTCCACCACATTCCTCAGCACCATGCCTTCTTCGGAGCTGCTCCGGTGAATTTCTTCAAGGACTCGCCTAATGCTGGTCCATCCGCAGCCTGCATTCACCCATTCCCCCACCATAAGGAACAATTGTAGGGTTGCACTGACAAATCATGTAACCCTTTCTGCCAAATCATGTGTTACAGTTTTTCAAAAAATTGCTGCTGAATCTTGCCTCTTTTCTGATTAATTTTGAAATTGATTAATGCCGATAGAAATAATCAGTTCATCAAAATTTAGTAGTACTAATAAAATTTCTTCCAGTAAAAAAAAAACGGCTAACGACATTTTCTAGTGCTATTAAGGATGTTAATTTGTGTGTCTATTTATACCACCAACGCTTCATAAATTGTTGTTATTGTTGAGTATCCCAACTACAATTAAGGGACCCAAATAGAAGCGTCTAAATCAAAAGATTAATATAATTTACCCTCAACTTAGAGACGCTTTCTTTTGCATCCTAAATTGTGATTATGTTTTAAAAATTTCAAATAGCTTTGTTGCTTTTGTGTCCTGTTTTTAAAATTCACACACCACTCACACACACAATATAATAGGGGCAGATGCTAAAAAAAAATTGCTAGTCAGGACTCTATTGTATGTATTACTCTCTCTGCTCCACAATAAGAGTCATGTGTGGACATAAGTTTAAGATATGTAAAGAATAGTGTGTTAAGAAAAGTTAATGGAATATGAGGTCTACTTTTAATTTTATACTGATTTAATAATAAAATGTGAGTGGAATGATTTAGTGGGATGTGTGACCTATGTGACTCTTATTGTGGGACGTACTGAAATCACAAAATGCGACTCTTATTGTGGGACAGAGGAAGTAATATAATATGATAGTAGATTAATAGTATTTTTTTTTTGGTTTAACCCAGAGGTGTACTGAATCCGCCTATTGACGGAATCCGACTAATCCTGCTCGACCGGGCTTGCGGATTAAGGCCGAAAGTCTCCCAGCGGGTGGCGGGGTTTGAACCCGTGACCTCTTGGTCACCACAGCTCAACTGCGCTGCGACCCGTTGGTTAATAGTATTATTAAGAAGAAATGAGATTGAAATAGAATGATCATTTTATGTGCAAAAGAAATGAATTGATTATTTTCATATGGAAAGTAAATGAGACTCCTAATAAAAAAAAGTATATAAAAAAAAATGAAATCTTACTAATCTAAAGGGCCAGTTTATTGAAAAGACTTTAATACCCTTTTTGTATGGAAAATGTAAAGCTATTTTGATTTATCCTTTTGGTCATTTTGAAAAATAGCAACCATTGGATAGAAAAAAGGCAGCTCTTATTGGCTTCTCAAATGACCCAACCAAATGCAATCTTTTTGAAGAAGATTCGAAACACTTTTAAATAGATAGACTAGAATCTGCATTTTGTGGACTGATTTTGTGATTGCACTGTAGCAGGTTTGGTTCTGCTTGGAATCCGGCGACGGCTCCGGCGGCGACGCTACTGCTGTGTAGGATGGGTTAGTGTGGCGGCAGCAGAATAAAGAGGAGAGCCGACGGCTGGACTCGCACGCCGGCAAGCCCACGCGGTGGCGACTGGACTAATGTGAACATATACTTATTGCAGCTCGTGGGATAATTCTGGCCATAATCCAGCGATGCTCCGATGAACTCGACAGGATAAAGGTGGATTTTTTAGATCTATCCATTTCTGGAACCTTACAACAAAAACGGAAAATTGTAGCTGAATAATAAAGATCAACCATTGAATCGAAACAAAAACCAAACTTTCCATGACAGTCAAGGCCGAGCCCGACTCGCGACGGCAAGCTACTTCGGCGGCGGCTGGACTTCAGAGCTAGAAAGAGAGAAGTACGCCGGCAGCGCCAACTGTGCAGACCCACCAAAATCCTCCGCAAAAACCCCTATTTCCCATCATCAAATCCCTCCTCCACTTGGCGACCGCGGCGGTTGAGGAAAGCGGGGCGGTAGGTGAGGCGGCGGGAAGCTGGCGAGTGAGGCGTGAAATGAGAGAAGAGAGAATCACCGGCGTCGGGAAATGAGGGAGCTAGCGACATCGGCGACGGGGTGGGGAGCAATATGAAGAAGACGATGGAGGCTATTGAGGTGTATTTATATGGGCTTGATATATAGTTGTGAGCTTCAATTATACTTTATTTGCGATCATCTAAATACTACTAATAGTTAGTAAAACATTAACGTATTTAATGGCTGATTGTATTGATATTTGGTTATGTTTAGTAATAATATTAATTAACTACGTTAACAAACAATATACGAATTTAGGAGTTTGAGACTATTTAAATATATTTTAAATTTAGGTTATTTAAGTATTTGTTCAATGTTAAGTATTTGCATAATTTAGTTTAAGTTTAATTATTCTTTTCATCTATTATTTAGCTAAAAAGTGAATCAACATTCATTTTATTTTATACTTCATCCGTCCATATAAATATGAACATATGATATTTTATGTGAATTAAGATAAATTTGATAAGGAAAAAAGAGGAGATAGGTAGTTAAACTGTTAAAGTAATGTTAGTAGATAGTGAAACCCACGTTATTATTGATGTATTAATTGTGGTATATATAGTAAATAACTTGATGTATATGTGTAATACATTGGGATAACTTTCACTAAAGAAAAATGACTACTAATTTTATGGTAAATATTGAATTGTATCTTGAATCATATTGTATTGTATTTGAACTTACTAATTTTATTACATTTTTGTTTAGCTAATGTTGGTGTATCCGTTCAAAGTTCAATAGTTACGAGTGATGGCATACTTGATCAACGTAATTCGTGTACTGTGAATGATAGTATCATTTGTTCGTCTATCTTAAACAAAACTTATGAACTATTGTTTGGTTTGTGGTTGTTTTTCTAAGTTTTTCTCTTTAATCACTACTCACACATATTTTCTTTATTCATCTTATTCTAACTAACTCATACTTTTTGATCATTAGTCACACATCTCTTATTTGTCATTTATTTTACTCCACTTATATCATAAATTAAAATTGTACAAAATCGATTACCGAATTTGAAATGTTATTTATTAGGAAGGAGGAAATTTTCATTTAAAGTGGGACAAGATAATCACATTTACGTTTTTTTAAATCTTTATATTATTTTTAATTCTTATTTTCTATATTTCATTAGGATTTGTGTTCATTATTTGAAAATCTTATGTTCCGTGTATAGCGCGGGTGTTAATACTAGTGGAAGTAAAAATACTGTTCCATTTCATCATGAAAGGCTTAAAATTAAATATTTATTGAGTTAGTAATACCAAGATAGAGAATTATATATGGACATTTCTAATTGTTTGATATCATAGTTAAGCTTAACTCAAAGCCCAATATAAGACCAGGGCCCTATCTAATCTTACCAAAATTATAACATTAACCTTGTTTATGTATCTCACCAATTTGTCAAGTTAAGCCATGTTATTTAATATACAATACAAATTTAGATAATTTCTTTTCTATCAAACAACAACGAAAAAAAAACATATCTTTGCATATCTTGACATGAAGCCCTTATTTCTTATCTTGTTTTACATATCTTCTCATATCCCATCTTTTGTATCAAACGAGTCCTTAGTAATTTTAAAAAGAAGTACGATTATTTCGATATTGCACAATAGTCCAATATGAGAGCACGCTGCAATTATCGTAAACTAGGAGACCCAGGATGCAAATTACCCAAAGCATAAATCTGATGGGTAAAGCCCCGCTTCAGTTTTTTTTTTATTACTACCTGTTTTTATTTCTAACAAAGCTTGAATTTTTTCGTTTCATTTTTCAAAACAACGACGAAAATCCAAATAGAAATTCAAAAAATCCCCAAATTCACTATACTCACAACACACATACACTCAGCGGCACGAACATTCAAACCACGCTGAGCCTGGCGCCTTCTTTTCATGTGAGAATTCGACTTCAATTTTGAAGTTGGCTGAGATTCCATCAAATTCACTTAAAATGGCGCAGAAGCTGCAGCAGCAGCTCAAGGAGCTGGGATCGAAGTTGAAGGCGCCTCCGTCTTCCAAAGACGCTCTCATTAAACTCTTGAAGGTGAGCCTTCGCGTGTTTTTTTTTTTTTTTTGCATGCGAATTTTAATTTGAGAAATTGTTTTGGCCTCTGGAAATTGAATTCTGTCGGTTGGAAGCTCCGTCTGTTGATGCATGCTTTTAGTTTGTGGAAGTTGAGCTGGCATTACAATTGGAGTTGGATTAGGGCTTGTTTTAGGTGCGGTTCGTGTTTGTTAATTTTTCTGACCAATTTGAATCCCGTGGCATATCGTGTCGAGATTGTAAGGTTTTGTGAGTCGTGATATAGAAAATATGGTTGCGCTTGAGTTCAATTACAAGTGCATGTGTCTGCATTGTGGATTTCGTAGCTTTGCGATTGTTGGGTTGGGATCAAATTAGGGTTCGTTTTAGGCTCTTTGATACTTCCATAAGTCTCTCTGATTTTTTATGGATAAAGTTGTTGCCTTTAGGGTTGGGCACAAGTCCTGTCTGCTTTTCTAAGTTTATTAGTACTAGTAATGTTTAGGAGACTTGTTCGGCCTGTAATTTGTTTTACACTAAAGATTTTTTTTGAAGCAAAACTTCAAGAGAAACAAAAATGTTGTCCAATTATGTGGCAGGGATCATGCTTCTGCATTGTTAGTTGAAGCTTTCTTTCAAGTTTATCATTAAAAAATGCTATTTGAAGTTACCCAATGGAGTTTGGAGTAGCTATAGGAATGAGATTATGAAAGTTTCCTGATTGCTTGATATGAGGTTACATGGATGCTTAAGTAGTTGGTTAATAGTAAATTGATTTCTCCCTTGTGTTGCAGCATGGAGTGACATGCCTAACTGAATTAGATCAGTCACCACCCAAAACAATGTTGGACTCCATGCAGTCTTTCTTGAAAGCTATTGTGAAGCCGGGGCTGTTAAAACATCATGACCGAGAAGTAAATCTTTTTGTTGCTGCATGTCTTTGTGAAATAACTCGAATTACTGCACCCGAGGCTCCTTATGAAGATGATATCATGAAGGTGCGCTTGTCTTTTGAAGAAGAAATAGCGAATCAAGATGACATCTCAAGTTTGTGCTTGGTTTTTAAACATGTATATCTATGCTTAGATTCTGATAGTCACTATCTGATCTTTCACAGGACATTTTTCAGTTGACTGTGAGTACTTTTAGTGGCTTAAGTGACATAAATGGCCCATCATTTGGAAGGATACTTGTTATTCTTGAAACCCTGGCAAGATACAGATCATGTGTTGTTATGTTGGATCTTGAATGTGATGATCTCATAAGGGATATGTTCAGTACCTTTTTCACTGTTGCCAGGTATGACTCTTTTAATTGCACCTTATTTCATTAATTGAGAACCAAGTTTATGCTTGTATTGATGCCAGCTATGTTTGCCACAACTTTTATATTAGGAAGTCAAAGTGCATGAAACTGTTTAGCTTCTAAATGATTGTGTTAAATGTTTTGCCACTCCTTTATTTGTCTAATTTCAGCTGTTTCCTAGATGTTCTAACTAAACCATAATTTTACATAGGATACATCTGGAAGTCCCTTCAAATGAATTTTGGTCACCCTCTTTACTTTGCTTTTCCCTTTGGCCATTATTGTTAGTTGTTACCAATTTAAACTCTCCCAATTTGGCATGCCAATTAGGGTCCTTTCAATTCCCTTTCCTTGAAAGTCAGAGAAGTGGTGGGAAAAGTGATGGTTTTGTGATTGCTAGAACATTTTAGATTATGAGTCTTATGACTCAGTTTGGTGACAGATTTTTTTTGTATATACTAATACTATATACTGAATGGGTATGTTCAACAAATATTTAACTTGATTACCATTCTTAACGTTTTCCAATGGTGGCAAGTTTCTATTAATTTGTTTCATTTTCAATGTATTTTGGGAGGGGAGGGGAGGGGTGGAGGGATTCAGTAGTTATGTAACTTATGTTTATTGAAGTCAAGGTGTCTATTCTATGCGAAGTTTGTTGAGATATGGTGAAAGGAGAACGAAATACAAAGAGACATCAATATGTTGTTGTAGGTACCACACATTATGTGTTGAACTATGTTGTTGTAGGTACACATTATGTGTTGAACCTCCTTGTAAACCAAAAATATGTATAAAATATTTGTGGAATTCCTATATTGTAAAAGAGTAAAGAAGCTAAGGTATTAGATCCTTATAATATGGCTGATGCATCTAAATTCATGGACTAACATCAGGGGGGGGGGGGGTTGGAGCAAGTTTGTTATATTATGTACTTAAGATAGACTTGTGTAGCACTGTTAAACTGTTAATCTGTTATATCCGATCCTTGCTAACCCTGTTACTACCTTTGCTAATGCTTGCTTGCTCATTAATCATAGAGAAACAAACTCTTTCAAACTTGTGCGGATGTTTGTCCTATAAGCTCGTAGTTGATAACTGATCTAGAAACATAAATGCCCGTACTAGGGTAACTTGATGCTAACTGTATTGATGTCTTGAATTATATTTCACCTTCAGAGATGATCATCCTGAGAATGTTTTCACTTCAATGCGAACAATCATGGAGGTTCTCATAGAAGAAAGTGAGGATGTACCTGAGAACCTGTTACTTACATTGTTGTCTGTTTTAGGAGGTGAAAATGAGGTAATGTCTCGTTCCTTGCTCCCGTTATCTGGATTTAATGACTTTTCAAATAGAAATGAACTTTGAAGTCTCTGCTTCCAGGATGTCACCATGGCTGCAAGGAGGCTAGCTATGAATGTGGTAGAACGCTGTGCTGAAAAACTGGAACCTAGCATAAAGCACTTTTTTGTGTCCTCAATGTCAGGAGACAGCAGGTCCCTGAAATCTGAGATGAATTACCAGGGTGTACTCTATAATATCTATCGATCTGCTCCTCAAATCCTATCAGGAGTTGTTCCTTATCTTACTGGAGAGCTACTGGTAATCTTACCTGTGTGCTTTTAGATATTCATCTCTATATTTTACTTCAATTATCGCATACCTGACTATGCTTTCTCCGTCGGGATGAAGGCCTGAGGTCATATGCATCTAATTCACCTTCTTTATCTCCTTTTTATCTGTCAAGTTCTTCAAAAGAAAGTGGTTTTAGTAATTCCAAATATTGTGGTATTGGTTATGCTGAACTCATTGTCCGCGTTTAAAATCTTGACATAAACAGAGCGATCAATTGGAGGTTCGTTTGAAAGCTGTGGAGTTGGTTGGTGACCTCTTTTCTCTGCCCGAGTCTACTATTTCTGGAGCTTTCCAGCCCGTCTTTTCAGAGTTTTTGAAAAGACTGACTGATAGAGTGGCAGAGGTCAGAATGTCTGTACTTGAACATGTCGAGAGCTGTCTTTTGGTGAATCCTTTTAGACCGGAAGCTCCTCAAATAATCTGTAAGAAATCCTACTCTTGTTTCCCCTATATTACGGTTTCTAAGATATTTATACTCCATCCGTCCCCTAAAAATAGAAACTTTTGAAACAGCATGGGTTTTTGGTAAAGTAAGAGAGAGATAGAAGCTAAAGTGTGTTAGTGGAAAATGGGTCCAACCTCATTAGAGGGAAAGAAATTTCCTAAAATAGAAAGTTTCTATTTTTAGGGGACAGAGGGAGTACTAATTATTTTAATCAATTCTTCCAGCTGCTCTTTGTGATCGGTTATTGGACTATGAGGAAAGTGTTCGTAAAAAGGTCGTCTCAGTTGTTTGTGATGTGGTATGTCATGCCATTACATCCATACCAGTTGAAACTATTAAACTGGTATCTGAACGCCTTAGAGACAAATCTGTATGTATACCTCTCTCATCGTTTTTATCATTCATTCTTGCCATCTCCCTGCTATTCCGTAACAATTTTTGTGGCTTCCAGCTTCTTGTCAAAAGGTATACAATGGAGAGGTTAGCTGACATATACAAAGCATCTTGCACGAAGCAATCTAGTGGCATGACAGAGAATGGTGAATTTGATTGGATTGTGGGGAAGATATTGAGATGTTTCTACGATAAAGATTTCGGGTAAGTCATTGAAGTCCTACTTATGTGCTTTGCAAAAATATGACCAATCAATATGAGAATAAGTATAGTGATCAAACGCTCTTGGAGGCAGTTTATTTTGTTTGAAACTAACACCACTGTAATAAGCTCATGAAGTGAATCTACAATTAAGTTAATAGAGAGAAGTAGGAGCACTGACCAAAACTGGTTTCTAGCAATGATATTTTAACATCCATGATTTTTGTGTTCTAATTTATTTGGCACTGTTATCTCTATGTACAGATCAGATACAATTGAGCCCATCCTATCTTTGTCCTTGTTCCCAACCAATTTTCCTGTCAAAGATAAGGTGAAAAAGTGGGTTTGTATCTTCTCTGAGCTTGACAAAGTTGAGGTTAAGGCTCTTGAGAAGATACTCGAACAGAAACAAAGGTACGTGAAACATATTACACTATCTTAAATGAGACTTGGGGGTTGGATTGGGGTGGGGGATAGTGGTGCATGAGTTGGGGTATACATCAACACTACTAATGCCTAAATACGTGTAATATAGTCTCATTGAGAGAAAATATGCAGGCTACAGCAGGAGATGAATAAATACCTTTCCCTCAAACAGTTGTCTGAGGTAATAACAATTGGTTCTATCTCTTTGACTATTTAAAGAATCTTGGCAGCTCTTTTGATGAAATTATTGCTCCTTTGCCTATCTATATTTTACAGGAAGGTGATAAGGTGGAGAGCCAAAAGAAAATATCATTTTGCTTCCGTGCTATGTCTCGTTGTTTTACTAATCCTGCAGGAGCAGAGGAGAACTTTCAGAATCTTGACCAATTAAAGGATTCTGACATATGGAAACTTGTATCTCGACTTCTAGATCCAAACACTAGCTCAATTCATGCCAATAGCTCACGGGTGAGGCTTTAATCTCATGATGATACCATTCTGGTGTCTTTTCTTTTGTTATCTCCCCTTCTTTCTTGCAATAAATTAAACTTGAAAATGCTTCCGTAATCAAATAAGCAGTCCTCAATCTTTCTTGCTATTGTACAGGATGATTTGCTGAAACTCCTTGGGGATGAGGATAGACTCTATGAGTTCCTGAGCACTCTTTCTTTGAAATGCTCTTATCTACTTTTTGATAAGGACCATGTCAAAGAAATTGTTCTTGAGGCTGGCCAACACAAATCTTCTGGAAACAACGACTTGATTTTGTCCTGCATGACTATTCTTGTGGTATGACATCTACTATTTGTTCTGTTTATGTTCAGATAACTGCTGATGTAATGACATCTTGATTCTGTGGATGGCTGTTGAGTGTTTTCTTGTGGAAACCAAGAAGCTTATATGCATTTTGAAACCTGAAATTGCTGAGATGTTTTCATATCACAGAGTTTATGGCCTGAAAATTTGAAAATCAGGAGATGCAGATATCTTTTGAGTACATATTCTAGTTTGGTTGAAATCAAACTCTTCAGATATGCATACTCTTGTTTGAATTGTGAGGCACATACAATTTGCAAAACTTCACAATTATTTGAATTCTGCCATCGAGCAAGTGGTACATGCTATAATGATCTCCTATGATGGTTTACCATGTATACTTGTAGATTATAAGATGAAAATAGGGGTGTGCTTGGCTATGTGAAAGGGGAACTGGAATGAGGTTTGGGTTTAATTATAAAGGAGGATTCAATTCCATTCCCCCCCTCCCCCAAAGCTTAGAAGGATGGAGGATTCCTCTCATGTGGGGTAGCAAAACACTCTATTACGGATCATTTCTGATTTCCAAACTTGCAGTTGCCATTCCTTTCCCATTCTCTTCTGACCAATTAGCCATGCACCCTCTAGAGAGTACTACTATAGTACTATTGCACTAGTATTGCTTGTTCCATTGAAACAATTCAGGTTGCTTATCATGCCAGATCTCTTTTGTCACTACCGAATTGTTATGGTTAATGATTGCATGCTTGATCTTCTTAAAGGACTCCTTATATCTCATGGGAGTTGTTACTTGACAACCTAAACATTTGTAAATCCTTTCTGATGGATGTTTACAACCTGTAGATTCTTGCTCGATTTTGTCCTCTGCTGCTACATGGAATTGAAGAGGACTTGGTACATTTTCTTGAGGACGAAAACGAAATAATAAAGGAAGGTACTCTGCATATCCTCGCGAAGGCTGGGGGAACTATCCGAGAACAACTGGGTGTTTCATCAAGGTGAGACGATATAATATTTGTTTTAAATTAATTTGGTGCCGTTTTTTGTTCATCTTCTTTAACTGAAACTTTCGGTTTCCTTGTAGATCATTAGACCTTATACTTGAGCGTATATGCTTCGAGGGTAACAGAAGGCAGGCCAAGTATGCTGTTCATGCACTGGCGTCCATCACAAAAGATGATGGGCTTATGTCCCTTTCTGTTCTTTATAAGGTTTTATTTGCCTTCTTTTTCTTCTATTTGTCATCATGTTGAATTCTGTATTACTTTTGTTTTATTTTCTCGGCTAGCTCACGAGTCTGTTCTCTCTCCCTTCTATCCCCTGTGTTCTAAATAACTAGAGGCTAGTTGATATGCTTGAAGAGAAGGCACACATGCCAGCTGTACTACAGTCTCTTGGGTGTATTGCACAAGCTGCTATGCCAGTCTTTGAAACAAGAGAAAGTGAGATTGTAAAGTTCATCAGAGAAAACATAATGGAGATTGGACATGTATGACAGATTATATACATGAGAATTTGTGTTCCTTTCTCTTGGTTATTGCAGTTGTTATGCTATACACTTCACTTGCAGATATCAGAAGATAAAGCACCTGATTCTTGGGATGATAGAAGTGAAATTTGTTCCCTAAAGGTTTTTCTGCTACTCTGTTAGATCTTCGCTGAATAGTACGTGTATTGTGAACCTTTGGAGCTAAATAAGAATCAACTTCTACATGCAGATATATGGGGTCAAAGCTCTGGTCAAGAGCTATTTACCTGTCAAGGATGCCCACCTTCGTTCTGGCATTGATGACCTGATTGGTATCCTCAAGAACATTCTAACTTTTGGTGATATCTCTAGCAAGATTAGGTCGAGGTATCTTGGCTGTTCATATCTCAAATTTTCTTTTAGGGTGTTGGAGTCATAGATGTCTTCTTCATTTGCCGAGTGTTGCTAAATGTTTCTGGCATTGATGTCATTTCTCTCTTCGTGTTCCAGTTCAGTTGATAAGGCTCATTTGAAGCTTGCTGCAGCTAAAGCTGTTCTTCGCTTATCAAAGTACTGGGAGCACAAAATTCCAGTTGATGTCTTTTACCTTACACTGAGAACCTCAGAGGTAGATTGCATTTGGTTAGGAGTATGTAGATGTTTACAGAATAAATTTCCTAATTCTTAATACCTTAAATAGAGTATTATTTTCTTAATACCCTCCCACCCAAATGATTTTGTAGGATAAATTCCCTGAGGTAAAGAAACTACTGCTTGACAAGATTCATCAATATGTAAAGGACAGGGCTCTGGATCCTAAGTATGCTTGTGCATTCCTGCTTGACAATACAACTCAACAGGCAGATGTCGAGGAGGTAAAGGCCACTCCAGTTTCTTCACCGACAATGGAATTTAACGCATGGACAGTACATAAATAAATTATATTTTGGAAAATATATTCTAAAATTGGTGGCAGATAAGACAACTATCATAGTGTTGGTCCTTATTTGAGAATTGATATAACTTAGTGGATACAGTGTATGGCATGGCTTTGGTGGGAAAATGTTATTATTGTGATTTTTCAACATGATTAAATGCTCTTGAAATCAAACCATATATCCCTGGACCTTGAAACGCATTAGTCCATACACAGTCCTAAACAGTTCTTCTGAAGTACTCATAACAATAACTCACCTATCTTTTATTGTATCTAAACATATTGCTATTGATTAATCTACCTCTTGGAAGTTTCGCATGTATATTGCATAATGTTAACTTAACTATTTGACAGAACAAATGCAATTTGAAAGACATCATTCAGATGTGTCGACATGGTAGGGGGAGGCAGGCTTCTTCTCAGACTGATACAGATTCTCCCCCACACAGTCCAGAATACTTGCTCCCATATGTGGTGCATTCTCTTGCTCATCATCCCTCGTTTCCTAGTCTTGACGAGTCCAGAGATGTCAAAACATTTGAAGAAATGTACAGGTATCTTAGACTGGCAATTGTAATTGCTAAAATGAAGTTTAAAGAACTTAAGTTAATAACATGCAGCTGTAACGTTATTTTAGAACATCCTGATTGTAATTTATTTTCTCTTAGCATGGCAGTAGTTTATAGCCCTATCACTTTAGGTTGTTTTGGTCTTGGATTCTTGGTAAAACAATATACTTCAATCATGGCTATGCATTTGCTTCTATATTTCCTTAGGCATTTTCGTTTGTCCGATCTCTGAACTTACCACACCTTTTGAGTTCAGTTGGAGGGTATCCATGTAAATGGGTGCTATATTGCAATTTCAGCTCTCAACAATGTTGATACAGTCTTGTGGAGCTGAAATGATCATCGATTCAATTGGCTTTTAGGATTCTTGCTGCTTGCATATTTCCCATCCTAATACGCCATTAAATAATTTGATTCTGAAAAATCACCAAAGCAACCTGACTCAATAATTTAAATGGGCAGAGGATATCATATGACCATCTGCGTGATTCTGATGCACCTCTGGCCTTGGTGGCCATCGGAAGTCAAAGCAAACAAGTGCTATGGAATATGAATCTTTAAGCTGAACTTTTTGGATATTATTATTTCCTCTAAACATTTTTGAAAATAAAAAAATTATTCCTGTGTAGGAGTGGCAACTCTTTAGGGCGAAGGACACAAAATCAAATCATCCTTTGACTCAAACAAAAATAAAAACCAAAACATGTAATATGGTGAACTTGTCCTAGAAAAGTTTTGGTTGATACTCCTTTCGCCCAAGGTAAGCGATTAGTATTTGGGATGTCCCAAGGTAAGTAACACATTTCCTCTTTTGGAAAAAATTAACCCTTTTTAACTCTCCTATTTATTCTCTCCTCCTAAGGTAAGTAGAACTTTTCCTCTTTTGCAAAATTAACGCCTTTAATCTCTCCTACTTTATTTTCCGTCCTGTTTTATTCTCTCCTCACTTATTTACTTTGTTCTTTATCATACGTTATTATATCTCTATTTAACTCACTAAACATCGCTTCTTAATTCCCGTGCCCAAATATCTAAGGAGGAATCTCAGTAACATCAAATTTTGAATAAGTTGGTCTCATTAACATGTGATCAACATATCATCAACTCAAAGCTTTATAAATACTGCTATGTTTAAAAATTTCGACGTTATAAAACTTATCATCTAAGCCCAACAAAGAATGATTTTGCTACATTTATGGCCATTTTCCGTATATAGTTAAATTTGTTTGTGGTCGTGATATCTCTTAAAAGATTGTTATTTAATGCTTCAGTGGACAATTGGCAAGCTTTATGTTGTCTGTCTATATTTCGACACCATTTAACTTACATACTAATAAGTCTATATTCTTGGTTATATGTAGATCACTAGTTTTCATAAGCTGAAAAATAACTTCCATGAACTACATTCTAGGCATATAAAAAATTATTCAGTGATTAAATTAGTGGTGAAATTTTAATATACATAATCTAATATCATTCAGAAACATCTAAATGCATCTATAACTGAGTGTACTTGTAACTAGAGTAGAATAGATGTGTGGCATTTTACTGTGCACCTTTTTTCGTGTGTGTGCTCGAACATAAGAGGTCTTTTTTTGTTGTGTCGAGAGAAACATTACTTATCAACCTGTCAGATTGCTTTTTGATTGCATCACATGCTCTATAACATGGTTTAATTTTCTAATTTTTCTTATTGTTTTGAGAATGAATTCCGTGTTTTCTTGGCTGATACTTGCTCAAATGATTTATACAAACTTGGAAGAATGCATTTGTCGAGATAATTTGTGATGGGAAAATGCCAAATGGGATTAAGAGCACATATGTTATCCATGTTATATTATGAGTACTTGTTTGTTACATTGATTGGATCTGTTGATGGTTATCAACTTATCATAGAATTTTAATGTAGTGGCTTCTTAAAGGACAACTAAGTTAATGTTATGATTATTATGTGTGACATGTGGTTACTCCAGAAAGGTATGTTTAAGTCAGAAATGATTTATTACAGCATAACGAAGTTAATTTTCCTTACCTAGGAAAGAAGAGCATTTAAAGAAATTTGTTTTGTCGCGTTTGGAGGTTGCATTTATTGCTAAGTTATAAATTTATTATTCCCATAAAAGACCTCTGCTTTTGATAAAATTGAACTGATTAGGTCCACATTTTTAGTACATCTATCGTGCCTGGGACAATGCTTACAACTTATGAGAACGATTGCTTTGCTAGTATGAAGTGACTGCAGCATATTGGGTATACTTGTAAAGATACTGCTACTGTATGGCATTTCTCATTCTCCATTTAATATACGTGAATCTGCTTCAGGAAGTCTTATCTTTTCCTATCAATGCTGGTGCATGGAGACGGAGATGGAAAATCTGATGTTAGCATTAGCAAGGACAAGGAGACTTTTTCATTGCTTAATTCTATTTTTCTATGTATCAAGCGCTCCACAGATGCTTTTGATACGACTAAGTCCCAGGTTTGATATTTAAATGCTACTAGATTTTTTTTTTCATTTTCTAAAGTACTTTTTTCTCTTGACGAGAAAAAATATCTTTCCTCTAGGAAAAGATATACTAGTATGACCTACTTTGGAATGCTTCAAGATTAATTTTTCCTAAGGTGGAATAATTCCAAATTATATATTACAGAATTCGTATGCTCTGTGCGACCTTGGTATGTCAATTGTGAAGAAGTTATTTCCAAATCATGAGGTTCTTCATGGCTCCAGTGTATCTGTGACCCTACCAGCTGGGCTTTACAAACAACGTGCGAAGAAAGATGAAGATGCCTCGCCGGTATGTATGCCATCTTTTATATAAAAATATACATACTTGCATAAGCCTTTGTATCTCTCTTGATAAGATGATAACTAACGAGAGAATGGAATTCTTGTCACTAGATTTCTCTACATCTGATTGTAGTAAGAAGCAGTTAATGTTAAAGTGAAAATAATTTTTTGTTGTTAAGTTTCTGTAAGGGGTAGGGTGGTCATTTATGTTCTATGCTTTACGCACCAGCCTTGGCTGGCTCTGATGAATGTCAAACCTAATGACTCGTGTTTTTTTTGTGCACAGAAGCTGTTTTTCCCTATTATGCTCATTTATGCTTGGCTAACTGCAGTTCTCTGGATACACTGCATGCTTTGATAATTTGTATCTCTCGATATTCTGTTGGTATTAAGCATTGCCCCAACACAAGTCCTTTAACACAGCCTATGCCTATATAGCTAGATCATTGGAAATCCAAATTGTTCTATCATTCAGCCATCTGCACTGACATTTTCTTTGTGTGCAGTTTTATCTTGGCCTGCTGCATTTATGCCATGAAATATCAGTAAAAGCTTTGATGGTGCTCATACATTGTTGAATTATTATTATTATTATTATTATTATTATTATTATTATTATTATTATTATTATTTTGACTTTGCCTTCTTCTGTGTCTTTTTCTTTTTACTTGTTGGGGCAATTGAGTGGGTAACTGAATTCTGGTCTTGTTGTTGACCCTGCAAGATTGTTTTATCTCAATGCGAAAATATCATCTAGAATTTATAAGCCTTTTAAGAAAGTAGTACTACTTTTTTCTCTTTTTGCTGCAACCATTTATCTGATTGAATATGTTTCTTGTTTATTATGAACTAGGTTGGTGAAGAGAAGACTTGGCTGGCAGAAGATGGTGTTCTTGCCCACTTTGAATCACTTAAATTGGAAACTAATGAAATTGTAAGTATTAAAACATGTGCTACTGGTATCTTATATCTTAGTTTTGGCCTTGTGTGGTAATATAGTCGTACGGTTTCATTTGTCACTTTCAGGTTAATTCCGTACATGCAGAGGATGATATCATAAAGGATAGTGAAGCCGAGGGCAGTGAGATACCGTTAGGAAAGTTAATGAAACGGCTAAAAGCTAAAGCAGCAAAGGCAAGAAAAGAGGCAAAGAATCAGTCTGCACCAACTGGGATCTCCAAAGAAAACGATTTTGATATATTGGAAATGGTGAAGGAAATAAATACTGATAACCTGGGAACATCTGGCAAGATTGGATCTAGTAACAATGATGAGCATGTTGGGAAAAAGAGGAGAAACATCCACCAGCTAGAGAAGAGGAAAACATTGTTGGATGAATCCAAGGATGTTCCTGTCCCAAAACGTAGGAGAACATCATCTTCTCAAGCTCATAAATCTCTCCAAACAACTCCTGCAAAGGGTTCTAAGAGGTCCAGTAAAGTAAATCAGGAAGATACTAATGATGTTTCTGACAAAATGGATGAAGATCTTCAATCTTCTTCAGAAGATCACTCGGCACAAGAAAAAATGGCTGAATCTGACTTGTTACTTTCCCGTATGGGCAAGAAATCCAGTGCCTCCTCTAAGCAGAAAGCTAAACGACCTGGCAGAGATAGTGCTGAGTCCCTCGATCACTCCCCTGATGCTAAGGTTTACTTCTAAGTTATGCAATAAGTTGAAGGCCTACAGTTCATCATATGAATTTCATTCTGACTAACTTGCAAACTAACCAACTCTTGTATGTACAGAAGCGTAAGAAAGTCAAAGAAACTGAGGAGGCACCCTCGTTCAGTTTTTCAAAATCGGCGTCCCTGAAGAAGAAAAAGAAAAGTGTCTCTGGATTAGCCAAGGTCAGTGCATCATTTGTGCGATTTATCTAATGAATGGAGATTATGCATATACATGGTCTTAATGACTGTATATGGACACTAATGATGTCTTTTCCATATTAAAACGCCAAAGAAGCATATTTATGGAAACTTGATCGTCATATGCATCCCAATTTTAGAAATGACAAGTATAGTAAGAAACAAACTACATGGGGGATTAATTTGGATCATTGAGCTGTATTGTTGAGACTAATCTGGTTCACTTTCTTGAGTTCATTACATCCGAAATTGAGATGCTGATCAGTACCATCGAGCTATGAGATGCGGTTTTTAATATTACTGGTTCCATTTTCTTCTATCATGAAAGTGAATGATCCAGAATTTTTCTCTCCCTACACTTTCCAACATTGTTTCCACTTTCTTTCATTTTTAGTGCACAACCAAGGACAGTGGAAGCCGTAGTAGCGACTTAATCGGTTCAAGAATAAAAGTTTGGTGGCCGATGGATAAGGAGTAAGTGTTGTTCAATTTGTGTGCTATAAAATATCATAAGGCATGTGGAGAAGCAACTTTGCAGAATGGAGATGTAGGCATTAAACACTTCAAACCATTGCACACTTGATTTTCCTATGCAGCTCTCCTTTTGATCTGAATAAAACAGAAAATTAATAAGAAGTGGCTGGACTATGAATTCATCCCTTTTTTTTGCATAATTACATCCACAATTATTTGACTTTCTTTAGCTATAGGTATCTTTTCCCCCTTCATTTGGATTATCCAAGACCTCAGTACTGTTGTTAATGATATCTGCATACAGTCATCATCAGCTTATTTTTACATTTTGTTTCAACTTTCAAGTAGCAGACTTCCATAGCAAAACTGTTAAACTTTATGTTCATTGTGAGCGATTCATGTCATTAATACTTCTCTGGTATTACACAGATTTTACGAAGGTGTAATAAAGTCGTTTGATACCCATAAAAAGAAACATGTGGTAAGAGGCATTTAATACTCTAGAATTAATTGACAGCGTCTTCTCATAATTCTCTCATTCCTGAGTTTATTTTCAATTCCCGTTGTTATCAAATATTTATCTTTTGATTGGACTCACAGATAGTATATGATGATGGAGATGTGGAAGTTCTTCAATTAGATAGGGAGCGCTGGGAACTAGTTGAGAATAATCACAAATCAAAGGTGAATTGCAAATATCACTTTATTTTTCTCCTTCTAGAAATGTTTCACTGGTTTAGCATTAGATCTGACAGTGTCAATACTCCATTTGCAGCAGCTTGGCTCATCAAAGGGCTCTCGTCCCAAAGGAGGGTGAGTGCTGCCTTCTATAAACTAGGGCACACTATTTATTATTCATTTTAATCTACATATTCTCTAAAAAATAAATTATTTATTTGCACAAAATATGTTGTATTGTAGATTCATTAGCAAATAAAGTGGATTTAAGATTTATTATAAATAATCATAGTATAATGTATAAGTTGTATAAAGTGAATAATTTTATATGTTCAAGCTAACTCAAGAAACGAGCTTGCTCAATATCTAACGAGCCAAATATTTCCATGCTCAAGCCTAACTTGCTAAGCTTATGAGCTCCACTAAACAGGCTTGAAAGAGCTTTTACTGAGTTTAGATTTCAGTAGCTTGACTCATTTACAACACTAGTTACGTCAAGTCAGAGTGCTGGTGTTTCTGTAAATGTTTGCATTTTATTTGTATACATTATCCAAGTAAATCTCATATTTTGGTATATACGGAGTATAATATACATATATATATTTATCTAAAATCTAAAAATATAGTAGTATAAATTTTATTAGTGACTTTACCTGATCAATAATATTTGAGATAAACTATTGTCAACATAATTTGTATATAAAGAACAGAAATTAATAAAATAAGATAATTAGCTATATTATAGAATATTTCTTTTGGTGCAAGTTTTGTGCAAATTTTGTGCAAGCCATTGGAGTAAGGAATTATGGGTCACCCAAATTTCGCAAGAGATTGATTGGAGTATTCATCAGAACTATAACATTCCTTTTGGTGCAAATTTCGTGTAATCCATTGGAGATGGAATTGTGGTTTGCAAAACTTGCACCAAAATAGGGCAAACTCTTGGTGTTTCTGATAGGAAATTGCTACACCTGGGGTCTGTACATTCATCCCAATTTTTGAGTGAGGTGCTGCTTAACTATATCTGTTTGTGGCATTTTACCTCATGGACACGATAGTATTTTATGTTTGACTATAGCATTTTTTGGGGTGTTATCTTAGCAAATTTCCTGTCTCCATGTGTTTTATCTTTGCAGTTGAATGTGGCTATACTTAGGTCTCATTTCATTTAATTCACCTGCAGGTCGTCTGGGCAGAGAAAGAAGTCGACTGGAGGCTCAGGACAAGATGAAAAGTTGGGTGCGAAGTGAGTTTTTAAGAATTGGATAGATGGTTGCTTTTTAAATTGACAATTACTACATCTTTTGTATTAACTTACTTAATTATCCGCCTCACTTGTACGTATCTCCCATTATTTCTCTGAATTTTTTTAACTGAGTTATTTTGTTCTGATGTCCGCATTATTGGACCTGCAGATCACCTGGGCAGAAAAAGAAAACGGTGGGAGGTTCTGAACATGTTGAAAAGTTGGACATGAAGTAAGTTGCTTTTCCGTTATAAACAGGAGCTGAGATGCTTATCTCTTTTCTTTGCAATTAGCTTATGTAGAAACTGACTGGCAGATCTCCGTCGTCTCAAGTAAGAGGGAAGAGGACTCCACGAAAAAGTCCTAAAGAGGGTCGAAAAGGTCCAGTGAAGATTACTTTCACTGTGGAAAGGAGAGAAAAACCAGTGGTTGCAGAACCTCAGTCTTCCACAAAGTCCCCGGTTGATCAGTCAGACTCAGGTGATAGATCAACTATGAGTACTTCAATATATAATGGCTAACAGTGTTTATACTTTTCAATGACATTATTCGTGGAGTTCTCTTCAAAGTTTTTAGTGTTTTTTGTCATAACTAGGATGTTTTACCCGCCATACTTCGTCACACATAGTGGCGCATACATATTAGTTGTCAAAATAGCGCACTAGGAGAGTTTATGCACTCAACTTTTTCTGTCTGTATTCCGACAATCCAGAGAAGGAACAAAATGAGAGGAGTCATAAGAGTGTGTCTGATGAGGAGCTGTCTGATAATGACAAGAAACATGAGGAGGATGCTGAATCAGAAGAGCACAAAGAGGGTGAAGACGACTCTGAAAACACTCATAGTGACCATGTTGGTGGCTCTCCACACGATGCTAGTGAACTGGAGGACGAGGCTGTTTCTGCTTCAGATGGGAAGCAATTAGACGAAGACAAAGAAGAATCTGGAGGGGAGGAATCTGAGGAAGCAGATAACACGGACAGGGACAGCCAACCTGCAGCATCGGATAAGCCTGATAAGAGCACTTCTGATTCTGGCGCTGCAGATGCTGAGGCTTCTGATGACGAACTTCTGGTACTCCAAACTTCATCCGTATACACACTTTCACAACTCATGCAAATGTTTTAAGATCGACTAATTTGACTATGATTGGTGTTTCGAAATGCAGAGCACGTGGAGACAACGGGCAGGAAAGAAATAGGGAGACGACCGACATTTATGGTGGTGCTGCGCTTTGATGATTGTAATCGCGGTAGCAAAATTAGCAGGACGAGATCCGTGGACCTGGATATGAATAAATTCGTGTAGGATTTAGCACCACAGTAGTGTAGCATAAACCATTGGTTCGTATAGTTGCCGATGCAATGGATTTCAGCAATCGGCTCTAGTTCGTATTTTTGAGATTTTTGTGTACAGCTATTAGGTGTACTAACATCTACTAGTTCGTTTTTTGTAGCTCGGCAATCATGATTTGTATGTATGCTTCTAAACTGTATTTGATTATTGCGTTCAAACGCTCATAGCTATGCTGTGCCTACATTCTTAAATGCAGTATCTTTCTTAAGTATTTTTTTCATTTAAAACATACTGAACTACAAAAATGATGTACTTTAAAAAATGCCAATTTCACCTTTTGAGTATCCAACGTTCCGAAAATCACATTTTCGGTCATAAATGCTCAAAAATCGCAAATTCTGACACAATTATAATCATCCTGCTATTCAGGTCTAGGGTATAAATGTTAAAGTACTCCAATTTTTTTAAATACAAATATTAATTAAATTAGACAAACTATATACAAATATCTTAACATATTACTTCATTAACATGAGGTACATGAGATTCAGTATTTTGCATAATAGAAATTAAAATAAGATAAGTATTTGTATAAATTTTTTAAAAAAAGGTCATTACTGTTATATAAAATTAAACTATAATATCTAAATTTTTTCATATTTTATTTTCAAAATTTTAAAATAAAATAAATATAAAGAATTGTAAAAATCAACTTTTTGTATAAGCAAATTTTGAAAATTACCAATAAAAAAGTCAATCACCAAAAATTTGTAATACAATATATTATAATTTTTTTTCCCATTTTAATGGTATTTGTATAATTACACTCAAAATTCCCTATATATAAAATAGAGTGAACTACGTAAATGGTACCTGATTTTTATTTTATATCGTTTTTGGTACCTTGTGACAAAAATAACCTCAGGTACCAAAGATGTGATTTTTTTGTTATGGAGGATATTTTTGGAAATTTCAATTAAATAGTACCAAATGTGTGATTATTTTTTCTTCTTTTCTTATTTCTTTTTTAGTTTCTTCTTCATTCTTTTTTCTTCATTTTCTTATTTTTTTAGTATTTTATCTTTCTTTCTTCTCTCTTTTTTTCTCCTTAGTTTATATTTCTTCTTCTTTCTTTTTTCTTTTATCTTCTTTTTCTTCTTTCCTTTTGATTTTTTATACATACATCAATTGCATTCATAATATAAATCAATAACAAAATATCTAATTAAATTAATTATTTAAAATAATTAAATACTTTATCCTCATTTTAAGATTGAAACACCTAACTAAAAATATTCAACTCTTTATATCATTATGAATACAATTCACAATTATTATTACATAGTATTATATGATTCATAATTTATATAATTATACTATAATTATTTATTAATTACTGCTAATTTTAATATTATAACAATAATATTTTTATAATAATTAAATATAATTATAACTATAATTATAATTAACTATATTTGAATGATATTAAAAATAAATTAATTATTAATTTATAACATTAAAATAATAATATTAATATTGATTAATAATAATAGTATAAAGAGTAAGGAGAACGAGAGAAGGTATTATAATATCACTTTTTGGTACTAATTTTATGTATACCTAAAATATTCTTTATGACATAAATGAGAAAATGTATTTGTTTAGAGGATATTTTGGAAAGAAAATTGCATCAAGTTTTTGTGATTTGTAAGTATCGAAAGTGATATAAAATAAAGATCAGTACCATTTACGTGCGAAAAGTGAAAGATTTTATGCAGTTCACTCAATAAAATAAATCTAATTCACATTGTAACCCAGCACTGATTACCACTACACTCTCTCCAAATGTCTGGCGGTCTCTTGAAATTGATAGCGAAACACCATCCTATTGATGATCCTCACCCGAATTCGGAAAATTCAACAGCAGAGAAACCTAAGAAGGTGCTGGAGCTGGATTTAGGTAACGGAAGTCACATTCTACAGATTCCGCGATTCATCTCATACCAACATTCCTCCAACTATTTCGATTATCTCCATCAAAACATCCCTTGGACCCGACCTACCATCCGCGTTTTTGCCCGCTCACATCTCCAGGTTCGATTGCTTCACGATTTAACAAATTTCATATTACAAATGCTATAATGTGAATATGCTTTAATTTTATCTGCATTTCGACAGCCCAGGGATACGTGCTACGTTGCAGGTGAAGGATTGCCGCAGCTAGTTTATAGCGGATATCATCCTCATGCTTATTCATGGGATGAATTTCCACCACTCAAGGAAATTTTGGATATGGTGAGATTTTCTTCTGCCAAGTATCGTTATTGGTGTTTTACTGAAAGACAAATGCTTCGATGTTGCAACCCTAGGTTCATGAAGCTCTTCCTGGAAGCAGTTTCAATAGCTTATTGCTGAATAGGTACAAAGGAGGCAATGATTATGTTGGTTGGCATGCTGACGACGAGAAGCTTTATGGATCAACTCCTCAAATTGCTTCGGTTTCATTTGGATGTGAACGCGATTTTCTCTTGAAGAAGAAACCGAGTAAAGGTGCTCCAGGTGACCATCTCCTGGTTAATGCTTTTTTTGTTGTTGTTTTCCATTGTTTGATTGTATGTTTAGAAAATGCATAAAGTCATGTATAAGATTGTTTTGGCATTTATGTTGCAGTTGCTGCTTATTGCATGATTAGTTGTTAGGCATGACATGGTTTAGTTTCATGCTAAACGATCATTCTTTACTGGCAAAGTAGAAGCAGTTAACTTGCTTAGCAACTTATGATCTATAATCTTGCCTTTTTCAACGTTTTGAAAATGGATCTAGTTTTTCTTACAGATGTTGCTTGCCCACAATTTTAAATGGCAAATGTATGAGCAAAATTAGAAAGCAGACCATGATTAGCTTGACTTCAAGTGATATCAATAAAAGAAGGGGAATAAGTTTGATTGCTTTTATTTTAATTTAAAACCAATCACCTCATAGTGAAGGAATTATAAGTTATCTAGCTCATTTTACAACTAACAGGGTATTGCTGGTTGTATTGTGTTTTAAGTTGACCCTGATTTTATTTTCTTGCAGTTAAGTCCGCTGAAAGAAGTGAAGGGGAACCCCCTAGTAAGAGAGCAAAGAAGCTCAATAACAACAGTGACCAGCATGCTTTCACATTAAAGCATGGGTCTCTTCTCGTAATGAGTGGCTTCACGCAAAGGGACTGGCTCCACTCAGTGCCCAAACGTGTGAAAGCAGATTCCACACGGATTAATCTCACCTTCAGACGCATTATATGACAAATTGCACAGCTATCAGAAGTCTTCGGAGGATGCTAGTTGATCTTGATCTGATGTGGAAATAATTGACGTTTCAACTACGTAAATTTCTGTTATGACTAGTAACTAACTTAACTCACCAGTACTTTGCATATGTTGAGGAAGTTTTTTTTTTGGCTCAGTATCATGACAAAATGTAGATCTGTTGGCCTCTTTTTGAGTATTATGGGAATCTTGGTTTGTTAAGCCCGGTGCCATGCTCTACATTGCTATTGAATCTGACATGATACTCATCAGTCGCTTTGCTTACGAGTGATTTTTCTTTTTATGAGAATGTATCCAAGATACAGAGGCCTAGGGAGTTGCATGCAGGAGCATGGACGATGGAGAAACTACTGGTTGCTTTGCAGTGGAAGCCAGTGGTGATTTACATGTGATGTTGATGAATGACTAGTCACTAGTGACTAGTGAGCTAGAGTTGCTTTCACCATCAGATAAAGGCTAAAAAATGCCCGTGTCCTGTGGATCTGAATGCACTGTAAATTCATTAAGGGCGATGTTTTCTTCGTCAATAGAATATAGTGTTGCTGTTTGTCCTAATATTTTGTACTTATATCCTTTCTTGCATAGTATCATCGGATGTGATAACACGCGCCGCGTGTTTTTTATCCCCAAGGATGGGTTTAGAGTTAATATTTGTTCTTGATTAACTTGTGTAGTTCTACAGGCATTTTTAGTGAGACAGAATCTTAAATTAGGTATGTATCCCCTTCTCTCTCTCTCTCTCTCACACACACACACATAGTTGAAAAATGATGGTGTTTTGAGTTGGGGTGTTGGAGAAGATCCGGAGATCGTAACCGGAGAACGGTGGGTACTTAAAAGGATGAAGATGATCCATGGCTTGACTCCACTTCCAAGACTGTAATAATTCCTCTTGTGTTTTTTCTTATTTGGAGATTATCTTGCAGATAATGAACTAGTTTGTTATTTATGCATGCAATGTCCTGGAGCCGATAACCTGTTTAGTTGAAGTTGGTACCGCGCCTGCACATGTCGAACATGCTGAAAGAACAATTGATGTAAGATACAAAAGTGAACCCATGTGTACAACAAGAAGAATGATTATGAGTGCTTGTATTATAGTTAAACTAAAAATACTGATATGGATCACTGTCGAGACCATTTAACTGTACATCAAATTTGGAAGCTTAACTAAAAGAAAGCTTTACTTGGTTGGCTCATATTTTCTCTCCATTTCTTGTGAACTGCATTATACATTTATACAAGTTGCAGATCTATTATGATGATATCTGTCACAATATGGACACCCTGGTTTGTCCTTGTTTATTGTATTCTTTCTCTCGAAACATGAATGGTAATGCATTAATGTCAGCAAGTACTTGTAATGACTAGATGTTTTACTAGTTTCTTCACATGCTAGAAGAATATAATCTATCTTAACATATAAACTAACCCTGCTAAGATAATTGATTGGCATGTGACAGAAGCGGGCATACAACCCTGATCCTTCCGAAGGAAGAGGGCTTCAAACAAGGGTAAGTTGATTATTATCACTACCCCATTCAAAAGAATCTGTAATGCACAAGCATCCAAATCTGTTGCTGGCTTCTTGATAATTATGCTTCTGGCGATTGAGATTGATGTAAGGAGATTGAACAGCGCAATTGTTGCTAAAATGATGAACATCGATGAAGCTGCGCCGAATTCCATCATCTCTTGCTCAAATCTTTTAGAAACATCATCGTCCACATTCTTCCCAGTGATTACAAAATTCAACTCTGCGAAGCCCAAGTACCTCATGATTATTTGACAGAATCCAAAAAGATAACTGGTAACTCTCTTGTACAGCCACATTCTCTGATCATTATACCATCCCTTTAGTGTGCCTCCACAGCTGAGAAACTCACCCAGACTGTAAGTGTATTTTGCTACAAGAACATATGCATATGGTAGAATCCAGTTGCTTGAAAACTGTGGCAAAAATCAATGCATTCTCAAAGGATAAAAAGTGATTGTTCTAAAAAAAGTAAAATGTTGATGCATACCTGTGGAAACAAATTGATTCCCTTCAGAAGACAAAAGGTCGGTACAGTTACATAGTATAACGTAGCCAAACAGTTTGCTCCCCACAGGTTGTAGCAGAGATATGATATTTGAAGTTGTATTGGGATCTTTCCATGGCCATAGATTAAAGAACAATATTTTGACAGGAATATCTGAAAGAGGCCTTCTGACCATCGAGTTTGCTGAATTAGTGAACTTAACAGCGTCACAGGAGCTACTCCCAAGAAGCCTTTCCTCCCTGGGTTAAAGTAGACGGATCTCCATCCGTTGCACTGTATCGATAATCCAGTGACCACATCTTCAGAAGGACATCCATACTTCAACCCCATCTGTAAGTAACTATATCTGTATCAGACTTGCTAGTGATTGTGGTCACGTCCTTAATGACTCCCTTTGTATACTTTCATAAAATTTGACTGTACTTAGCCGTATAACATAAGAAAAAAATTTACTACATGATATGTATGGTGTGTATGTGTGTGTTTGTGTGTGTGTGCACGTGCACAAAGAGAGAGTGGGAGAGAACCTCCGTGCCCCAGGATGAGTTCTCTTCATAGCTACAGTTTGCTAACTTGGCTGTTTCCTCTAGTAGATTTTCTCTTTCTGGTTCCTGTATCTCATTCACTTGTTTCCAGTTGATTGGAGACCCCTTCTCGTACTTCTTCCCAGTGAGAGCGTCTCTTCTGTGGAAACAGCAACTGCCAATGTATAGTGGCCCTCCATGTGCATCCAAGGCTAGAATCTCTACCTTCAGTTATCAGTAAACCATTATGGTAAGTTCTCCTTTTATCAATCTATACGAGTATGAATTTATGTAACTTGCAGCGTTATTAACTCTTACTTCAGTTGGCACTCTCAAATAACTTCCATAAAGATCATTCTTTGTTATGTTATTGAAACGCTGAGGATACTGCACATAGGCAATGTCATGACCCTGTTTGTCTTCCATGAAGAAGCATAATGCATCTCTCACAGATTGTGAGTTGTTTGAGTAGTGATCACAATCTATATTGAGAATGATTGGGCCGTTGCTTATCCTAGATGACACCCTTATCTGCTTAAGTCCATTAGAGTTATATCCATTGAACATGAACTTATGTTAGATAGGTAGAAAGAAGAATGCTATAAGCTCATTGGACTTACTAAGGCATTCATGGCTCCGGCTTTGAAGTTATGTGGGTACCCAGGTCTCTTCTCACGTGCCAAATATACGAGCATTGGCAAAGGTTTCCCCTCTATGTCCACTGCCTTGTTACCCCTCCCGTCAATTAGCACCTGAAACACCACAAAATGAAATCACGCTTAGAGATGTTCTGCTTAACTAACTCTGTGGAATGCTTTTATATGCAGATGAACTCTTTGTACGTACTTGAAGAATGTTGTGGTGGTTGCTTCTGCTTGCGCCTGATTTCCATTCATGAAGTCCTTTGTGGTGCTTCCTCAAATGATCAGGAACTCTCCCCAGCTTCATGATGTCGGTTATTTGCGCCTCCATTTCGTTATGCAGCTTCTGTTAATATAGGAAAACAAAAAAGAAGATGAATATAAATCAGATTTTGAGCTGATGTCAAGAATTCTGAGCATTACGTACCTTGACTTCCCTCCATTCTTTGGCAAAAGTAGGGTCATCACTAGGTACTTGTTTAACAGCAGAGAAGTAAGCATTAGGCGCCCGCAGCTCGACATTAAAGCTCTTACAAAATGGCAGCCATACTCTGGAAAACTTTGAAGCTTCATAAAGAGCGTAGAACACCAAGTCCGAGCACCCGTCATCGGAAAGATACACGCTGAGCTTCTCGGGAGGGTAATCATACGCCATCACCGACAGCACAGTGTCAGCCACCATTAGTGGCGGCTCCAGTTGAGGGTCAGCTGTGCTTACAAATATGTCTATGCGTGGAAGGTCGTCCCCGTATCTGCATGAAAAGCTTTTCTGTCAGTTCTTGGTTTGATGGTTTAGTTAGGCATGGTTTTTTACCTTCGGGCGAGCCTGTCTTTGAAGGTGTAACGGGAGACAGCTCGATACCGCACAAATTGAGTGATGATCCAGTAGATGATGAACCAGAGTTCTGCCATGGAAATGCCAATCCATGTCCATCTTGTCAGTCCATGTTGTTGTGGGAAGTGCATCACTCTGTAGATGCAGATCAATGCTATGGAAACCGCCATAGAAATCGCGTAAAACCAGTAAACACCGCGCCATTTGCCCGCCTTGCTCTCAAACAGTGGCATGTACTCGTTTTTCTTCATATCCCTTTTCTGTATCTCTTTTGAAATTGTGCTTGGAAAATATGGTTTGCTAATTTGTCTCCAATGTCTTTTTATAAAAACAAATCAGTGAGGAATGTCGTTTTGTGGAAGAGGTGTGATGACTTTCCTCTCCAGTTTTGGTATTTGTCGTGACATCTTTGGTAGTTACGTCTTAAAATTGCTTAGTATTCTATTTCAAGTGACGAAAATGAGACCAATTTCGTAGGATGCTGTTGATCTTGGTCTGATGTGGAAATTATTGGCATCTCAACTCCTTAGATGTCTGTTGTGACTAGTAACTAACTTAACTTACCAATTTGCATATGTTGAGTATGATTTTTGGCTCAAAATGTGGATCTGTTGGCCTCTTTTTGACTTTGATTTTGACATATTGGTTAAATTATGTAGTTCTGCATGCATTTTTAATGATGCAGAATCTTAAATATAAGAAATGAGCCACTCACCCCTGCCCCTTAAAAGACCTTATAAGGGGGAGAGAGGTTATCTAGATTAGATAGAATCTTTACCAAGTTGATGTGGAACCGAATTTAGAGAATTAAATTAGCTTCTCTTTTTTCTCACTCATACACAATTGAAAGATGATGGTATAATGTGAATCCTCTAGATTGAAGACTCATGAACTTGCCCCGGACTTATTCTTGTAAATAAACCCAACGAATAAACAAGATAAACCAAGAAATGGAACAAGAAAAATGGATAAAAGAATAGAGGATGGATTAGTGTTATGATTTAGGTGAAGAACAAGAAAGAAATCCCAAAGGCACTTTCACATACAAACACCTAATGGCTCCACAAACTAGCAACACAAGAACTAGCAAGCATACCTTTACAATCAACCTTAGCCCGGCAAAAGATCGAATGCAACCCGAAGGAATTTGATAAGTCTTCATAAGATGAAGAAGGTGAGCTCTCAAATATGGAGAAATGGTCTCTTACAAACATTCAAAAGCTAATGACAAAAACCCTAGACATGGGTATTTATACTAGAGGTTAAAAGTGCAAAACAAAAGAGGAAAAATGAGCAAAATTCGAAAATCGCACAAAACGCCCGGGTCGGGCGTTTTTCTTCTCCAGGCCGGGCAAATTCTCTGTGGTCGGGCGTTTTGCTTGTTGGACTGCGCGGCTTTTGTAAAACGACCATAACTTCCTCGTCCGGGCTCCGATTGAGGCGTGTAAGGTACTCACGCGAAGCTATTTTGACGATGAAGACAATGGTGGTCTTAGAAGAGAATTTGGACACCATCTTAATAGGCTTTTTCTGATTTGAGTCAGACCTCCGCATCCGGCTTGGCTCCTTGCAATATCTCCACCTTCTTTCCGGACCCCAATCAACCCATGGCCCTCGATGTCGTTGCATCCTATGATTGTGAATATCCGGATTCACATCATCCTCTCCTTATTTGTGAAAGGATTTGTCCTCAAATCCGGTTCTTCGATTATTCTCTAGGACACCCGGATTCACATCATGGTATTTTTTGAGTTGGGGTGTTGGAGATGATCAAGAGATCAAATCCGGAGAAGCTGCTCCAATTATACTTTCAACTGAGTTGAAATTGAAAATTCTCAAAATTGATCATGTGTTGGATATTTTAGTGTAATTGGATAAACTTGATTAATCAGTATTATCATAATGAGACATCATATAAGTCTGGAGGTGCGAAGTGCACGCTTATTTGAATTCATTATGATGTTAGGGGGGAAACCCCTTAACAGATGGACGGGGTCCAAGGGGCAGAGCCCCTGGCTGGGGTCAGCTTGGAAATTTTTATTTCCAACGAAGTTACTGTGTAAGAAATTCATCCAAAAATGTAATTTCTGAAAGTCAAAGGACTAATTTGCAATTTCGGAAACCTTTGAAAAACAGTTAATTTCCGTTATGAAATTAACAGATGCGCTGGTTCATCTTGTTAAAAACTGATCAGTTCTTGTTTGGTTAAAAGATTTTTTTTTCTCAGAGATCAACATAAGAAAGTTCTGATTTTCTCTGAATTGTATCCGATCAAATATTTTGGTAGAACCACCGAAATTGAATCTGAAAGTGATTTCATCACGACTTTCAAATTATCCGTTCTGTTTAGTATTTTGAATCTCCCTAACAAAGATCAAATCAATTGAAAATGTCGAACAAGGAAACAGTGAAGGAAGGAACGAAAGGTTTCGCGAAGTTAGATAAATTTGCTGGCCAGGATTTCAGACGCTGACAAAAGAAGATGCATTTCATGCTGACGAATCTCAAGGTCGTGTACGTTCTGAGTACTCCCATGCCCGAGGCTGTTGAAAATGAAACTCTGGAACAGACGAGGAGGCGGATGAAGTGGGAGAATGACAACTACATATGTCGTGGTCACATCTTAAACGGTATGTCTGATTCTCTATTTGATGTGTATCAAAATGTTGAGTCTGCTAAGGAATTGTGGGATTCCCTCGAAGCCAAATATATGGCAGAAGATGCCTCTAGCAAGAAATTTCTTGTTGGTAACTTTATTAACTATAAAATGGTTGATACGAGGCATGTCATGGAATAATACAACGAATTGTTGAGGATATTGGGACAATTTTCCCAATATGATATGAAAATGGATGAATCCATTTCTATCTCTAGTATTATTGATAAACTGCCACCCTTTTGGAAGGATTTTAAAAATAATCTGAAACATAAGAAGGAAGAGTTGAATTTGGTCGAACTTGGAAGTGACTTCCAAATTGAATAGTCCATACGTGAAATGGAAAAGGGCTTTGATGGTAATGCTAGAAACATGGTTGGTTCTTCTGTGAACATGGTGGAAGAGGGTGAATCCTCAAAGGCTGGTAAAGAGAAACGTATGTTTCAAGAGAAACGAAAGTATCAAGGGAATAACAGTAAGGCTGGGAATAAGAAGTCTAAACTGACTTGCTGGAAGTGTGACAAATCCGGGCATTTTAAGAAGGATTGTAAGTCTGGAAAGGGTGGAGGAAAAGGGAAATACGAGGCTGGTTCAAGTGGATCTTAGGATCCTGAAAAGCAATCAGGTTCGTTTTCTGTACCTAATGATCATTCTGTTGAGAATTATTATGCATCAATAATCTCTAAAGCATTTTATGTGCAGGATGATGATCTTTCATGGTGGATTGATTCGGGTGCAACATGTCATGTATGCAAGGATCGTCAATGGTTCAATGATTTTAAACCAATTGAAGATGGATCTTCTTTGAAGATGGGCAACGTTGCAACTGAACCAATCAAAGGACTAGGATCTGTTAGCCTAGTATTTACTTCTGGAAATTCCTTAGTGTTAGATAATGTTATATATGTACCTGGTATTCGTAAGAATTTAGTTTCTGGTATTGTGTTGAATAATTGTGGTTATAAACAAGTGTTAGAAAGTAACAAATACATTCTGTCAAGGCATGGTACTTTTATTGGATTCGGTTATCTATGTGGTATGTTTAAGTTGAATCTAGATGTTTCTTTTGTTAATAATTCTGTTTGCATGACTTCTACTAGTTTTAGTAATCATGTTAGTAAATTAGAATTGTGGCATGCTAGACTTGGACATGTACATTACAAGAGATTGAAAGATATGTCGAACATGAGTTTAATACTAGCATTTGAGTTGAACATTGAAAAGTGTAAAACTTGCATGTTAACTAAAATAACTAGAAAACCTTTCAATAAGAATGTCAATAAAGTTACTAAGGTATTAGAACTTATACACAGTGATTTGTGTGATTTTCATTCGACTCTATCACTTGGTAATAAAAAGTATGTAGTTACTTTTATTGATGATGCTACTAGATTTTGCTATGTCTATCTATGTCATTCAAAAGATGAAGCTCTTGATAAATTTAAAATCTTTAAAGAAAGTGTAGAGCTTCATCATGGTGTGAAGATTAAAGTTCTTCGCACTGATAGGGGAGGTGAGTATTATGATCCAGTATATTTTGAATCTACTGGTATAATACATCAGACGACTGCTTTATATACATCACAACAAAATGGTGTAGCTGAAAGAAAGAATAGAACGTTGAAAGAAATGATTAATTCAATGTTGTGTTATTCTGGCCTAAGTGAAGGATTTTGGGGTGAGGCTATGTTAACAGCCTGTTATTTGTTGAATAGAGTTCCTAATAAAAGGAACAAGATAACCCCTTATGAACTTTGGCATAAGAAACCACCAAAACTGAGTTATCTCAGAGTTTGGGGTTGTCGAGCTGTGGTAAGACTAACTGACCCTAAAATGAAAACCATAGGTCAAATAGGTATAGATTGTGTGTTTCTTGGCTATCCTGAAAATTCTGTTTGCTATAGGTTCTATGTCATAAATCCCAATGACTATGTAACTGTGCACTCTATTATTGAGTCAAGGGATGTTGATTTCGGCAATGAGGATAGATTCACGTCTTTACCTAAACCTGGAGAGATGATTGCAAGGTCTAGTAACTTTGGTGTAACTGGAAAAGTGATTGATACACCTCCTAATGCTAGGAGAGATGGTAGAGCAAGAAAAGCTAAGTCTTTTGGAGATGATTTCCAATTGTACTTAGTATAAGGATCAATAAATGAAATTAATTTTCAATATCAATAATGTTTTAATATTGGCGATGATCCAAGGACCTACAAAGAAGCTATGGCTTCAAGGGATGTTGCATTTTGGAAAGAGGCAATCCAAGAGGAGATGAATTCTATAATCCAAAATGGTACTTGGAAACTGACTGATTTACCACCTGGGTGTGAACCTTTGAATAGTAAATGGATCTTCAAAACGAAGATGAAGGTGGATAGAAGCATAGACAAATATAAAGCCAGATTGGTTATTCAAGGCTTTAGACAAAAGGAAGGAATTGATTTTTTTGATACTTATGATGTTGCTAGGATTTCCACAATTAGATTATTGTTAGCACTTGCTGCTATACATAATCTTGTAATTTACCAAATGGATGTTAAGACTGCCTTCTTGAATGGTGAATTAGATGAAGAGATTTATATGAAACAACCAGAAGGCTTTGTCATACCTGGTAATGAACATAAGGTTTGTAAATTGGTAAAATCTCTTTATGGACTAAAGCAAGCCCCCAAGCAATGACATCAGAAGTTTGATGACGTGGTGTTGTCTAATGGTTTTGTATTAAACCAAGCAGACAAGTGTGTATATAGCAAATTTGATGCTACCGGTAAAGGGGTTATCATTTGCTTATATGTGGATAACATGTTGATCTTTGGTACTGACCAAGATCAAGTTGATAAAACAAATGAATTTTTGTCATCTAAGTTTGAGATGAAAGACATGGGGAAGGCTGATGTGATTCTTGGAATTAAAATCACACATGGAGAACAAGGAATTTCCATTTCTCAATCACATTATATTGATAAGGTGTTGGAAAAGTTTAACTTCAAAGATTGTTCTTCAGTTAAGACTCCTTTTGATCCGAATGCAAAACTCATGTCCAATAAAGGAGTTGCTGTGAATCAGCTTGAATATTCAAAGGCTATTGGATCACTAATGTATGCTATGATTAGTAGTAGACCCGATATAGCCTTTGCAGTTGGAAAATTGAGTTGATATACTCATAATCCAAGTTTAATCCATTGGCAAGCAATGAATCGAGTATTTAAATACCTAAAAGGAACCATGGATTATAATTTGTCTTATTCTGGATTTTCCTTCTGTTCTTGAAGGTTATTCGGATGCAAGTTGGATCACCAATATGGAAGATCATTCTTCCACAAGTGGTTGGGTATTCCGTCTTGGAGGTGGTGCTATATGTTGGGCATCAAAGAAACAAACTTGTATCACGAATTCAACAATGGAATCGGAGTTTGTGGCATTAGCAGCAGCTGGTAAAGAGGCTGAATGGCTAAAAAATCTAATATATGAAATTCCATTGTGGCTAAACCGATATCACCTATATCTATCAGATGTGATAGTGCAGCTACCTTGGCTAAGGCATATTGTCAAGTGTATAATGAAAAGTCAAGACACTTAGGCGTTAGACATAGCATGATTCGTGAACTTATTATGGATGGTGTGATATCTGTGGAGTTTGTGAGAACTCATGACAACTTAGCCGATCATTTAACCAAATGGTTAAGTAGAGATCTTGTGCACAAATTGGCTGTAGGGATGGGATTAAAGTCCACTACAAATCTTTGATATTAAGATACTCAATTCCCATTTAGTATGACTAGGGGTGAACAAAAAAATCGAAAACCGAATATCCGAACCGAACCAAACCGAAATTTTGAAATTTGATTCGATTTTTTCGGTTTTTCGGTTCAGTTCGGTTTTGAAATAATAAAAATTCAGTTTTTTAGTTCGGTTCGGTTCGGATAAAAAAAAATCGAAAAACCAAATTATATTTCATAATAATACATATATTATATATATATACTAGCCTTAAAACTAAACCCTAAAAATACACATCAAACTTTCAGCCGCCTCCATTCTCCCTCCACTCTCTAACTCTCCAGCCGTCAACGTTGGCCTCTCCAGAGGTCCACCCCACGCCAGCTTCGGTATGACGCCTCCAGCTCTCCACTCACGCTGTCGCCTCTAGATCCACGCCGGCGCCCCCAACACTTTTTCACTCTTTCATATACTAGGGGATTTCACTTGGAAAATAAAATGTTCCATACTAACGGATTCGGGTCCATAACCATGGGTTCCAATGCAAGAGATCTTGTAGCACTTACCAATGAGGCCCTATCGATTAGTATTACACAGAAGAAATCAATTATAGACACTAATACAATTAGATCCGCTCTTCATAGACAAGCTTGGTATTTGCGATCCCAGAAGTCCACCCAAGCCAGCTCCACCCTGTCGCCGTCACCGTCACCGTCACCTCCAACTCCAGTCCGTCACCGTCGCCCAGTCATAGATTAATTGTATTTTCATACCGAGAACACTAATTTTGAGTAGTTGACAGTTTATTGTTTCAATAGCATTATATGTATTTTTCAGATTAATTGTACAATATGTATTCTACACAGATGAATTTTGATTAGTAATTTATTTAGATTAGTACGTTTTTTCACTCTTTCATATACTAGGGGATTTCACTTGGAAAATAAAATGTTCCATACTAACGGATTCGGGTCCATAACCATGGGTTCCAATGCAAGAGATCTTGTAGCACTTACCAATGAGGCCCTATCGATTAGTATTACACAGAAGAAATCAATTATAGACACTAATACAATTAGATCCGCTCTTCATAGACAAGCTTGGTATTTGCGATCCCAGAAGTCCACCCAAGCCAGCTCCACCCTGTCGCCGTCACCGTCACCGTCACCTCCAACTCCAGTCCGTCACCGTCGCCCAGTCATAGATTAATTGTATTTTCATACCGAGAACACTAATTTTGAGTAGTTGACAGTTTATTGTTTCAATAGCATTATATGTATTTTTCAGATTAATTGTACAATATGTATTCTACACAGATGAATTTTGATTAGTAATTTATTTAGATTAGTACGTATTTTATCGTTTTACACATTTTTATGTATTTTTGATTTTTTTTTGGGTTTTTTTAAATAACCAATAATTTCGGTTTTTTAGTTTGGTTTCTGTAGTTCGGTTTTCGGGTTTTCGGTTTTTCGGGTTCGGTTCGGTTTCAATTTTAGAAAATTTTTGGTTTTTCGGTTTGGTTCGGTTTGGGCGAAAAATCGAACCGAAACCCGAATGCTCACCCCTAAGTATGACACTAGATGCAGAATTCAATGTGGAAGACTTAATATTTGGAGATTGAAACACATTTGAAAATCATCCCAAGGTATGTGTTCAGACCTACAAGTTAAGGAGGTTGAATGTATATGTTCTTAATAGTTCTTTTGAAAAATTGCAAATGTAGGTGCAAGAATAAAAGAGCTACCTATATAAGCATGAAGTTTAGCCGCTTCAAGAAGCTGTGACTTGGTTTCGACATGTTTATGAAGGATAAGGACATAGGCTAGTAAAATATAGTGTCAAGATAGAACATATTCGTATGTAAACTTTTGTGTACATTATCTTCGTGTATTCAATGTGAGTTCTTAGGGTTCAATCCTTAGGGACACCCGGGGTATTCGAATGTTTGGAATGTGTAATGTACTAAGGTGGAATTCAATCGTTACAATATTTCATTTATGCAGAAGTTTGAATGTTTGAGATGACTTGTTTTAGTTAATCAAGGATTGCACTAAAATAGCAGAGGAATGTTGGATATTTTAGTGTAATTGGATTAACTTGATTGATCAGTATTATCATAATGAGACATCATATAAGTCTGGAGGTGCGGAGTGCACGCTTATTTGAATTCATTATGATGTTAGGGGCGAAGCCCCTTAACAGATGGACGGGGGTCTGAGGGCAGCGCCCCTGGCTGGGGCCAGTTTGAAAATTTTTATTTCCAATGAAGTTGCTGTGTAAGAAATTCATCCAAAAATGTAATTTCTGAAAGTTAAAGGACTAGTTTGCAATTTTGAAAACCTTTGAAAACACAGATAATTTCAGTTATAATATTAACAGATGCGTTGGTTCATCTTGTTAAAAACTGATCAATTCTTATTTGGTTAAAATTTTTTTTTTTTTTCCAAAAAATCTTTTTGGTCTTACACGTCAAGTTTGTTAGTTTTTGGTTCCAAAAATTATATTTTGATCCATATAATATCCCGTGCATTTGCATAGAAAACTTACTTGACCCAGTTGATTGTTATGCCCAAACATAAACCAAAAACTTACAAACTAAACGTGTATGAGCAAAAATTTTTTTTTTGGACAAATGTATAAGACTACGTTTGAACTTTAATCTATAAAAAATAAGTTAAATTGAAAAATAATTAAAATTGAATCCATGAACTGAAGTGAAAATGTAAAAGAACTAGCTATAAACTATAATTAATCAATCATAATATAAATATCCCGCGTGATTGAGCAACTTGAAGTGAGCAATTTTGAAGCGAACTCTCGTCGATTTCTTGGTACGTGTTCACTTCAATTTAATTGCCCTTTCTTTTCGGCTCGTTCTTGCTGTTTTAATCTACTTGTAGCAAAACACAATATTGTATCGAATCTGTAATCTTCCTTAACACTTTTGGTATTTGGGCATTTTCTTTGGACTGAGTTTGGCTTTCCTGAATGCAGTTTACCAAATTTCTTTTCTGTTATATTTTGTTGGATGGCTATGTAGTTAGTGCTAAATTAGGCCAAGCTCCTGCTGGAAAGGCTGCCTTAGGTGAAGGTATTCCTAACTCGGTGGCCTACACGGCATTTGCATAGTGTTGTGGTTACCAACTTCAAGAAACTATCTGATGACTTTTATTTATTTTTTTCATAATGCAGCTACAATGCTTGCTGCTCAAACTATGGTTGTTGAAAATATGTAAATGTATGTACCTACATAAAATTTTACTCTAACTATGCTACTTACTGTCTATAGATTAGGCACCACATATGGTTTAGCTAGGCACTGAATATAGATTCCCTTTACTTGGCAATGTTGATGAGTGGGATCTCTGTTATTCTTGTTCTCTTTAACTTGGTTCATTCACTTGAGTGAGTTGGTAGTCTACCAGTATTAATTTATGTGCATTTTTATGATTTTCCAGTTGTCATTAATCATTCGGGAATGAGCATTACCTGCTGTGGACATTGTCTTGTGCATTGACGGGGCTGCTGCTTTGTCCTGGTCAGTGGAGCCATGGTAGTGAAACTCGGATTGGACGTTATTGCTAGAATCAGAGGCTATGCTGATGCTGCACAGCCACCTGAGTTGTTTACAATTGCTCCAGCCATTGCGATACCTAGAGCAATCTCAAAATCTGGGTTGAAAGCATCTGACATTGATTTTTATGAAATCTATGACGCCTTCTCTGTCAGAGTCCATGTTGCATTTATATGATATTAGAGTATCCTTCTTTCTAGCTAATCTAGAAAGTGTTTTAACTTCATTTCCACAGGTTGTCGCTCTCTCAAATCAGAGGTTGCTCAATATTGACCCTGTGAGTTTTTATCTAATCTATGATGATATCTGTCACAATATAGACACCCCTTCTTTGTCTTTTTTGCATTTCTGTGCTGTTTATTTGATTCTAATGCTACTGTTGGTCCTTGTTTATTGTATTCTTTCTCGAAACATGAATAATATTGCATAAATGTCAGCAAGTACATTCAATGACTAGATATTTGCTAGTTTCTTCACATGGTAGAAATTTATTCTCTCAATATCCTATCGCATAAGCTAACACAGCTAAGATAATTGACTGGCATGTGACAGAAGTGGGCATACAACCCTGATCCTTCCGAAGGAAGAGGGCTTCAAACAGGGGTAAGTTGATTATTATCAGAACCCCATTCAAAAGAATCTGTAATGCAAAAGAATCCAAATCTGTTACTGGCTTCTTGATAATGATGCTTCTGGCGATTGAGATTGATGTAAGGAGATTGAACAGTGCAATTGTTGCTAAAATGATGAACATTGATGAAGCTGCGCCAAATTCCATTATCTCTTGCTCAAATCTTTTAATTACATCACCGTCCACATTCTTCCCAGTGATTGCAAAATCCAACTTTGCGAAGCCCAAGTACCTCATGATTGTTTGGCAGAATCCAAAAAGATAACTGGTAACTCTCTTGTACAGCCACATTCTCTGATCATTATACCATCCCATTAGTGTGCCTCCACAGCGGAGAAACTCTCCCAGGCTGTATGTGTATTTTGCTAGGAGAACATATGCATATGGTAGAATCCAGTTGCTTGATAACTGTGACAAAAATTAGTGCATTCTCAGAAGATCAAAAGTGATTGTTCTGAAAAAATTTAATGTTGATGCATACCTGTGGAAACAAATTGATTCCCTTCAGGAGACAAAAGGTTGGTACAGTTACATAGTATAACGTAGCCAAACAGTTTGCTCCCCACAGGTTGTAGCAGAGATATGATATTTGAAGTTGTATTGGGATCTTTCCATGGCCATATATTAAAGGACAGTATTTTGACAGGAATATCTGAAAGTTTCCTTCGGACCATCGAGTGTGCTGAATTAATGTACCTAACAGCGTCACAGGAGCTACTCCCAAGAATCCTTTCCTCCCTGGGTTAAAGTGGACTGATCTCCATCCCTTGCACTTTATTGATAATCCAGTAACCACATCTTCAACAGGACATCCATACTTCAACCCCATCTGTAAGTTAACTATATTTGTATCAGACTTGTTGGAGATTGTAGTCACGTCATTAATGATACCCTTTTTGTAGTTTCATAAAATTTTGCTGTTCTTAGCCATATAAAATAAGGAAGAATTTTACATGATATGTATGGTATGTATGTGTGTGCGCACAATAGAGAGAGTGAGAGAGAGAACCTCCTTGCCCCAGAATGAGCTCTCTTCATAGCTACAGTTTGCAAACTTGGCTGTTTCCTCTAGTAGAATTTCTCTTTCTGGTTCCTGTATCTCATTCACTTGTTTCCAGTTGATGTGTGACCCCTTCTCATACTTCTTCCCAGTGAGAGCATCTCGTTTGTGGAAACAGCAACTGCCAACGTATAGTGGCCCTCCATGTGCATCCATGGCTAGAATCTCTACCTTCAGTTACCAGTAAAGCATTCTGGTAAGTTCTCCAATCAATCTATACGAGTATGAATTTATGTAACTTGCAGCATTATTAACTCTTACTTCATTGGGCACTCTCAAAGAACTTCCATAAAGATCATTCTTTGTGATGTTATCGAAACACTGAGAAAACTGCACGTAGGCAATGTCATGGCCCTGTTCGTCATCCATGAAGAAGCATAATGCATCTCTCACAGATTGTGAGTTGTTTGAGTAGTGATCGCAATCTAGATTGAGAATGATTGGGCCGTTGCTTATCCTAGATGACACCCTTATCTGCTTAAGTCCATGAGGGTTATAATTAACATCCATTGAACTTGAACATTTGTTAATTAGGTAGAAAGAAGTATGCCATACGCTCGTCAGACTTACCAAGGCATTCATAGATCCTGCTTTGAAGTTATGTGGGTACCCTGGTCTCTTCTCACGTGCCAAATATACGAGCATTGGCAATGGTTTCCCCTCTATGTCCACTTCCTCAGTGCCTCTCCTGTCAATTAGCACCTGAAACTCCGCCAAATGAAATTGTGCTTAGATGTTCTGCTTAACTAACTCTGTGAAATGTTTTTATATGCAGATAAACTCTTCGTACTTGAAGAATGGTGTGGTGGTTGCTTCTGCTTGCGCCCGATTCCCATTCACAGAGTCCTTTGTGATGCTTCCTCAAATGATCAGGAACTCTCCCCAGCTTCATGATGTCAGTTATTTGCGCCTCCATTTCATTATACAACTTCTGTTCAGAAGGAAACCAAAAAAGGAGATGAATAAAAATCAGATATCGAGCTGATGTGAAGAATTGGGAGCATTACATTACCTTGACCTCTCTCCATTCTTTCGCCAAAAAAGGATCATCACTAGGCACTTGTTTAGCAGCAGAGAAGTAAGCATTGGGCGCCCGCAGCTCAACATTGAACCTCCTGCAAAATGGCAGCCATACTCTGGAAAACTTTGAAGCTTCATAAAGAGCGTAGAACACCAAGTCAGAGCACCCGTCATCAGAAAGATACACGCTGAGCTTCTCAGGAGGGTAATCATACGCCATCACCGACAGGACAGTGTCGGCCACCATTAGTGGCGGCTCCAGTTGAGGGTCGGCTGTGCATACAAATATGTCTATGCGTGGAAGGTTGCCCTCATATCTGCATGAAAAGCTTTTCTGTCAGTTACTGTCACTGTGGATTTGGTTTGGTTTTGTTTGTACCTGCGGGAGAGCCTATCTTTGAAGGTGTAACGGGAGACAGCTCGATATCGAACAAATTGAGTGATGATCCAGTAAATGATGAACCAGAGTTCTGCCATGGAAATGCCAATCCATGTCCATCTTGTCAGTCCATGTTGTTGTGGGAAGTGCATCACTCTGTAGATGCATATCAATGCTATGGAGACAGCCACAGAAATCGCGTAGAACCAGTAAACACCGCGCCATTTGGCTGCCTTGCTCTCAAACAGAGGAATGTAATCGTTTTTCTCCATACCCATCTCTCTCTCTGGTAATTGTGCTTGGATAGAATGGATAACTCATCACTCATTTTCTTCCGTATTGTCATTTTGTGTAAAATGTGTGATGAGTTTTCTCTCACTCTCAAGTTATATAATATGTCGTGACATTTTGGTATTTGTCGTGATATTTTTTGAAAGTTGTATTGACGTTTCTGATTAGTTGCGTATTACAATGTGCATTGCTTCTTTTTTCATAGCTAGTTAATTCTTTGAATTGGGCTGTATGTATAATATGAATCGTATATTTCTATGGTGGTGCATTTGAATTGGGCTTTTACAAGTGACGAAAAGTTCACGTCCACTTTATTCAAATAATATTATTAATATTTTAAATAAAAAGGATTAAATTATTTATAAATTTTATAATTTCAATTATAATTTATATATATTCATTAGGTAATTTTAGCATTATTATTATATGAAAAATGTGTTAGTATTTATTAAATGCATATGTACTATCAAATTTAAACTAAAAAATTAAGATAACCTTAATTAAAAGGGTGAATTGCCAAAAATAACTAAATTTGGTTTAATTATGATTATTGTGTGATTTTAAAAAGTAATGGATTTCATAACTTCTAACATTTTTTCAATTGGGTATTTTTTTTTGTGTTGGGGTGTTGGAGATGATCTGGAGTACATATCCAGAGAAGCTGATCCAAACACAATTTCAACTGAGTCATAATACAAATTCAATCAAAATGAAGCAATATAAAACAAGTTACATTGAAAAAAAAAGTTGAAGCTAAATAAAAAAATTACAGTTGATTTCATGATATAAAATTATAAATACTATAACATGAACGAATATTATAATATCACGCACTTCAATGCATAAAATCTACTTATTTATTTATCTTTCTTTATTAGTGTCTGATTGAGCGAAGCAATTTAAAAAGATTTTCTCAGCTCTCTCTCTTCGATTTTCTCAGCTCTCTCTCTTCGATTTTCTCAGCTCTCTCTCTTCAATTTAATTTCCCTTTCTTTTCGGTGGTTTGAAATCTTTTAAGGTGTTGTGATCATAGTCTGACTCTTAATGGAATCTTGAGTTGTATCTTCGTTTTTGCTGTAAATTCTTGCTGTTTTTATCTACTTTTAGCTAAAGATCACCAGTTTATTTAATCTCTTATCTTCCTTAAAAATTTGGTATTTAGGCATTTTTCTTAGTACCTCTTGTTTTCGTTTTCTAATTCAACTTTTACAAATTTGGTATTTAGGCATTTTCCTTATTATGTATGTATGCTAGAGTTTGCTCTTTGACATGATTTTTATTTTGAATTTTCATAATTCTACCTATTTCTTGCAGGTTTTCATGGCTTCTGTTGATGATACTTCCATTATGCCTCAAGGTGATATTATTTTTCTCAACCGTGATATTGTAGTTGCTGATACTTATTAAGCTCCTTTACATGTTCTCTGTGTTTCTGGCATTCACTAGTATTTTTAATTTCAAAACACGAAAATGAGGCTTATGAATAATCGACCGCAGATGTTTACATTGTCGGTGTTGCAAGAACTCCAATTGGCGGCTTCCTTGGTTCGCTTTCATCTTTGCCTGCTACAAAGCTTGGTTCTATAGCTATTGCATGTAAGATCACTTTGGCCTGAATTTGGATTTTCTGAATGCGGTTAACAAAATTTCTTATGTTAGTGTCACTAAAATCTCGTTATGTTTTTGTAGGTGCTCTTAAGAGGGCAGGTGTGGATCCATCTATGGTGCAGGAAGTATTCTTTGGGAATGTACTTAGTGCTAATTTAGGTCAAGCTCCTGCTAGACAGGCTGCATTAGGTGCAGGTATACCTAATTCAGTGGTCTGCACCACCGTAAATAAAGTATGCGCATCAGGGATGAAAGGTTGGTTGGCATTTGCATAGTGTTGTGGTTACCAACTTCAAGAAGCTTTTGATGATTTCAATTTCTTTATTGCAGCTACAATGCTCGCTGCTCAAACAATTAAACTGGGTGAGAATGATGTAGTAGTTGCCGGTGGTATGGAAAGCATGTCCAATGCACCCAAGTATATCCCTTCGGGAAGGTGAGGACTATGGTTGTTGAAAATATGCTTTTTACAGGTCATTTTTGGAAAATAATTCTGTAGGCCGAGCTTTTTAAAATCAAATTCACTGAAGAACACACGTTGTTCCCTTGCTGTTGTATCTTGATACTACATTTTCATGGTGTTGGTTTGAGGTTTATCCTTCTACCATTGTAATGCCATGCTTTCTTTAACAGGATAGGCTCACGGCTGGGGCATGATACTATTGTTGATGGCATGCTTAAAGATGGCCTTTGGGATGTCTACAATGATTTTGGAATGGGTGTTTGTGCAGAGCTTTGTGCTGACCAACATAATATAACAAGAGAACAACAGGTGATTGGGTTGCGTGGTTACATTTTCTAGTTGTCTTCTGCTAGGAACCTTTTAATGGGGTGGAGGCATATTTGTTTATGTGCATTGTGAACGCAGTCACTGTATGCTCTCAACTAATTGCAACTGTCTTCATACTCTTTTTTCATGCATCTTTTTTTGTTTCCTCTTTATTTCAAACCCCCATTTGTACTAGACTACCAGGAGATAACTCTTGTAGTTGAGTTGGAATTAGTTTGTTCAATTTGGGAGAGATACACTTTATTGGAATAATATGTCTTTCAAAACAAAGTAAATGTGTTAGGTTATAGAACAGTTTTTAAAAGGCCTGAGAATTCACTTGTACAAACCTATTCTTTTTTTCTCCTAATTTGTATTTTGATCTTGATGGGCTCCAAGTTCTTTGAAAATCCTTATATTCTGGACATCGACATTCTATCTTTGAATTCTTTTATTTGTTTGGAGATGTTATAACATGTGGGTTGTTTATTTATGCCCACCTAATGGCATTTCATTTTCCTTTCATAATGTCTATTAAACCCATATGTCCTACTTTTCTGTATATTAATCTCTGCTTCAATTATTACTTTATAATTGTGAATGGTTCCGTGATTACTTAGATTAATGTTATTTAGTTTGAACTCCGATCCTAGTCAGATTATCAAGTTATGCACATTTGCTTCTTTCTAGGATTCTTATGCTATTCAAAGTTTTGAACGAGGTCTTGCTGCAGAATCTAGTGGTGCATTCTCATGGGAGATGGTTCCGGTTAGTCTTCACTTATTTTAAACGAATTTAAGTGTCCTTTCCTTATTAAAAGGACTGAATTTTGGTGGATTCCAGGTTGAAATCTCTGGTGGCAGGGGGAAGCCGTCTACAATCATCAACAAAGATGAAGGTCTAAAAAAGGTGAATAACTACATTGTGAATTTTTAAGAGCTGATGAAAATAGATGAATTGTTTTAGTAAGACTTGCCATGATTTCTTTGTGAATTTTATGATCTAATTAAATTTATATATATGCCCAAAGGCATGATTAGAAGCCGATTTGAATTTTTTATGTTCCCTAATTCTTGTTTTAATTTAGTTTTATTCTATGAATATATCTGCCTCTTGAACAGAAAAAGCATATTTTCTTAGATGATGTAGGAGTATTAGTTTTGATCTACTTCGCAAGCAATGTTTATTTTATTTTATTTTATTCGTTTCATGAGGCTTTTGTTTCTCTTGTATATGTTGTCAGTTTGATGCATCGAGGTTAAGAAAGCTCAGGGCAAGTTTCAAGAAGGATGGAGGTTCTGTAACAGCTGGCAATGCTTCTAGTATAAGGTTTGGTACTCCATGCCTTCCTCTTCTTGTGAGCAACTTGTCCTGCTTCATTTTCTCCCTCACTACCCTAAAAAGTCCAACAGCCACTTTAGCCATCTATGGGGTAGGAAAACATGAATGGATAACGTTATAGTAAAGAGAACAAAACACCAAGTACCCAAAATCAAGAGGAATTATATTAAGAACCAATAAGAAAGGTAACAAACTATCAGAAATCAGAACAAGAACTCTCCCAAGTGATAGTCCCCCACAAAATGGTCTTTCCATAAGATGATAAGAAGAAGACCACTTTTGATCAGTAGGAAATCTGAAGCCCGACGAAGATGCCTGCATGATAACTGACAACAAGGAAAGTAACTAATGACGAGATAACAATAATCGAATAACAACTGAAAAAGGATCATGTTTTCTGTTGTATATAACATGCATATGCATGTACCTACATAAAATCTTTCTCTAATTATGCTAGTTACTGTCAATAGATTAGGCACCACATATGGTGTAGCTAGGCACTGAATATAGATGCCATTTACTTGACAATATAGATGAGTGGGATCTCTGTTATTGTTGTGCTCTTTAACTTGGTTCATTCACTTGAGTGAGTTTGTAGTCAACCAGTATTGTTTATGTGCATTTTTATGATTTCCAGTTGTCATTAAGCATTCGGAATGAGCATTACCTTATGTGGACATTGTCTTATGCAGTGATGGGGCTGCTGCTTTGGTCCTAGTGAGTGGAGCAATGGCAGTCAAACTCGGATTGGACGTTATTGCTAGAATCAGAGGCTATGCTGATGCTGCCCAGGTACTCTGAATCCTCTTTTCCTACATTTGATTGGGTTGAAACTTGAAAGGTGCTGACATTTAACGGTTTGTCAGGCACCTGAGTTGTTTACAACTGCTCCAGCCATTGCGATACCGAGAGCAATCTCAAAATCTGGGTTGAAAGCATCTGATATTGATTTTTATGAAATTAATGAAGCCTTCTCTGTAAGAGTTCATGCTCCATTTATATGAGATTAAAGAATCCTTCTCTCTAGCTAATCTAAAAAGTGTCATAACTTCATTTTCACAGGTTGTTGCTCTTTCAAATCAGAGGTTGCTCAATATTGACCCTGTGAGTTTTTATGTGATCTCACCAAGTTAAACAGTTATACTGTATACAATATATAGAACTCTTCTTCTCATATCTTGTTTGGTTAGTAATAAATGTGCTCATTATAGGAAAGACTAAACGTACACGGAGGTGGTGTGTCATTGGGACATCCTATAGGCTGTAGTGGAGCTCGCATCCTGGTCACACTCTTAGGGGTATGCTTGCGCCCCTTTAAAACAATTTGGGATTGCCATAATTTTATCTACTCTTCATCCTGTTGATCAAGTGCGGTGTTTAACTTCTTTTGCTTGTAACTGGTGATTTAGGTGTTGAGGCAACACAAAGGGAAGTTCGGGGTTGCTGGAATTTGCAATGGGGGAGGAGGTGCATCTGCTGTTGTTCTAGAGCTCATAAATAAGCGGTAAGGTTTATAAGTGATTTAAAATCATCTAGTACCTTTTCTCTTTTTGAATTATGTACGTAACCATGTGTTTGCAGTGAATGAAACGCGTCTCATCTACTAGTTTGTATAAATATAATACATACAACAATAGGCTAATCTATTCCAGCAAAGAAAATCAAGGAATGTTACAAATAGACATTCTATAACAGACACCCTCAAATTGGGCATGACTAATATATCTATGATTGACTTTGCCTAAACATTAAGAAATGCTAAACATATAAAACATGTGTATGCTGCAGGCCCGTGTCACAGGTGGCACGCTCTCTGCTGTGATATCAACTATAAGCTGCCAGCTGCTGCAAAGATAACATCTGCAGATGTTTCACCCAGCCTTGGAGGAATGAGCAGTACCTCCTAAATACTTATATGAATAATGTTCTTATTCCAATGTATTTGTACTGTGTTACAGTTCTATCGATTTGCATCTATATGGAGATATTTTATCTATTCCATTCTGCTCTTATCAAACCTATCCTATCTCCTAAACTTACTTCTATATGATAGAATTAATAATGATATTATTAGAATATTTGTGCCTTACATGCTTCATTCTCCTGTTACCTTTGAAAAGATCGTTTATCAATTTCAAAACCTCCAGCATAGACATCTGCTTCTTCATTAGAGCTGCAACCAGACTCAATGGCATAACGTCTGCTCCACTCCCCACTTCCAAGACTGTCAGTAATAATTCCTCTTGTGTTTTTTATTATTTGGAGAATTCTTACTGATAATGCACTTGTTTGTTATTTATCTGTGCAATATCCTTTCGTGGACAACCTGTTTAATTGAAGTTGGTACAGTGCCCTACACATGCCGAACATGCTGAAAGAACAATTGATGTAAGATGCAAAAAAGTGAGCTCATGTGTACAACAAGAAGAATGATTATAAGTACTCGTATCACTGTCGACACCATTTAATTACAGATCAAATTTGGAAGCTTATCTGAAAGAAAGTGCTTCACTTGGTTGGCAAATGTTTTTCTCTTCATTTTCTTGTCAACTACTGCTTTTATACAAGTTGCATATCTATGATGATATTTGTCAGACTGTCACAAATGTTTTTCCTTTTGCATTTCTGTACTGTTTATTTGATTCTCATGTACTGTTGGTCCTTGTTTTTTGAATTCTTTCTCGAAACATGAATGTAGTTGCATAAATGTCAGCAAGTACATGCAAATATGCAATGACTTGATGTTTCGCTAGTTTCTTCACATGGTTGAAGTTTATAATCTCAATATCCTAACACATAAGCTAACGCAGCTAAGAAAAATGACTGGCATGTGACAGAGGAGGGCATACAACCCTGATCATTCCGAAGGAAGAGGGCTTCAAACAAGGGTAAGTTGATTATTATCACTACCCCATTCAAAAGAATCTGTAATGCACAAGAATCCAAATCTATGGCTGGCTTCTTGATAATGATGCTTCTGCCAATAGAGATTGATGTAAGGAGATTGAACAGCGCAATTGTTGCTAAAATGATGAACATTGATGAAGCTGCACCGAATTCCATTATCTCTTGCTCAAATCTTTTAGAAACATCATCATCCACATTCTTCCCAGTGATTGTAAAATCCAACTTTGCGAAGCCCAAGTACCTCATGATTGTTTGACAGAATCCAAAAAGATAACTGGTAACTCTCTTGTACAGCCACATTCTCTGATCATTATACCATCCCATTAGTGTGCCTCCACAGCTGAGAAACTCTCCCAGACTGTAAGTGTATTTTGCTACGAGAACATATGCATATGGTAGAATCCAGTTGCTTGAAAACTGTGGCAAAAATCAGTGCATTCTCAGAAGATCATAAGTGATTATTCTGAAAAAATCTAAATATTTAGGCATACCTGTGGAAACAAATTGATTCCTTTCAGAAGACAAAAGGTCGGTACAATTACATAGTATAACGTAGCCAAACAGTTTGCTCCCCACAGGTTGTAGCAGAGATATGATATTTGAAGTTGTATTGGGATCTTTCCACGGCCATATATTAAAGGGCAGTATTTTGACAGGAATATCTGAAAGTGGCCTTCGGACCATCGAGTTTGCTGAATTAATGCACTTAACAGCGTCACAGGAGCTACTCCCAAGAAGCCTTTCCTCCCTGGGTTAAAGTAGACGGATCTCCATCCGTTGCACTGTATTGATAATCCAGTAACCACATCTTCAGCAGGAAATCCATACTTCAACCCCATCTGTAAGTTAACTATATTTGTATCAAACTTGTTAAAGACTGTACCTTAATCACTCCCTATGTATAGTTTCATATAATTTTGCTGTTTGTAGGTATGGTGTGCGTGTGTGCGCGCGTGCAAGAGAGAGCGAGAGAGAGAGAGAGAGAGAACCACCTCCTTGCCCCAGGGCGTGTTCTCTTCATAGCTACAATTTGCAAGCTTGGCAATTTCCTCTAGAAGATTTTCTCTTTCTGGTTCATGTATCTCTTCCACTTGTGTCCAGTTGATGTGAGACCCCTTCTCATACTTCTTCCCGGTGAGAGCGTCTCTTTTATGGAAACAGCCACTTCCAATGTATAGTGGTCCTCCATGTGCATCCAAGGCTGAAAGCTCTAGCTTCAGTTACCAGTAAAACTCTCTCGTAAGTTATCCTTCTATCTATCTATACAAATATGAATTTATAAAACTTGTAGTGTTATTAACTCTTACGTCAACGGGCACTTTCAAAGAACTTCCATAAAGATCATTTTTTGTGATGTTATCGAATTTCTGAGGATACTGCACGTAGCCAATGTTATGGCCCTGTTTTTCATCCATGAAGAAGCATAATGCATCTCTCACAGATTGAGGGTTGTTTGAGTAGTGATCGCAATCTAGATTGAGAATGATTGGGCTGTTGCTTATCCAAGATGACACCCTTATCTGCTTAAGTCCATTAGAGTTGAGGATACTGCACGTAGCCAATGTTATGGCCCTGTTTTTCATCCATGAAGAAGCATAATGCATCTCTCACAGATTGAGGGTTGTTTGAGTAGTGATCGCAATCTAGATTGAGAATGATTGGGCTGTTGCTTATCCAAGATGACACCCTTATCTGCTTAAGTCCATTAGAGTTATATCCATTGAACTTGAACATTTGTTAGATAGGTAGAAAAAAGAATGCCATAACCTCATTGGACTTACTAAGGCATTCATGGCTCCTGCTTTGAAGTTATGTGGGTACCCAGGTCTCTTCTCACGTGCCAAATATACGAGCATAGGCAATGGTTTTCCCTCTATGTCCACTTCCTTGTTGCCTCTCCCGTCAATTAGCACCTGAAACGCCACAAAATGAAATCATGCTTAGAGATGTTCTGCTTAACTAACTCTGTGGAATGTTTTTATTGCAGATGAACTCTTCGTACTTGAAGAATGGTGTGGTGGTTGCTTCTGCTTGCGCCCGATTCCCATTCACGAAGTCCTTTGTGGTGCTTTCTCAATTGATCAGGAACTCTCCCAAGCTTCATGATGTCAGTTATTTGCACCTCCATTTCGTTATACAACTCCTGTTTTTAAAGAAAATGAATATTAATCAGATTTCGAGTTGATTCCAAGAATTGGGAGCATTATATACCTTGAGCTCCCTCCATTCTCTGGCCAAAGATGGGTCATCACTAGGTATTTTCTTAACAGCAGAGAAATAAGCATTAGGTGCCCGCAGCTCGACATTGAACCTCCTGCAAAATGGCAGCCATACTCTGGAAAACTTTGAAGCTTCATAAAGAGCGTAGAACATCAAGTCAGAGCATCCGTCATCGGAAAGATACACGCTGAGCTTCTCAGGAGGGTAATCATAAGCCATCAGCGACAGCACAGTGTCGGCCACCATTAGTGGGGGCTCCAGTTGAGGGTCGGCTGTGCTTATAAATATGTCCACGCGTGGAAGGCCGTCCTCATATCTGCATGAAAAGCTTTTCTGTCAGTTGCTGATATCTGCGGTTTTGGTTTGGTTTCGCTTTGTACCTGGATGAGAGCCTGTCTTTGAAGGTGTAACGGGAGACAGCTCGATATCGAGGAAATTGAGTGATGATCCAGTAGATGATGAACCAGAGCTCTGCCATGGAAATGCCAATCCATGTCCATCTTCTGAGTCCATGTTGTTGTGGGAAGTGCATCACTCTGTAGACGCATATCAATGCTATGGAGACAGCCATAGAAATCGCGTAAAACCAGTAAACGCCGCGCCATTTGGCTGCCTTGCTCTCAAACAGAGGAATGTAATCGTTTTTCTTCATATCCCTTCCTTCCATCCCTCTCTCTGGTAGTGGCAACTGTGTTTGGAAAATATGGATAGGAGCTAATTTATCACCAATGTATGTTCAAAAGAGTCAAGTCAGTAATGTCGTTTTGTGAAATAGGTGTTATGAGTTTTGACTCTTATCACTCTCAAGTGATGGTTTTTGTTGTGATATTTTAGGTATTTGTATGGTATTTTTATAAGTTGTAATTGTGTATTGACCCTTGTCACTAGTTTAAGATGTGCATTGCTCTTTATTGACTAATTAATTAATTAATAGGTTTAATAACACACTTTGAACTTTATTAATAGGCCTATGACTGAATTCATGGATCTGAAATTATTTAAATTTCTGGTGCAATTGAGCTATATTTTTCAAGTGGCAAAATTTAACGAATTTTGTGAGAATCTTTTGATTTTATTTTCTTAGCGATTGTGGTGGATATTGTTATATTTTAATTTTAGTATTTGTCTTAAACTGTCTATCACACGATTAACAGCCGTGCCAAATTTTGTTACCTCTACCATTGAATTTCTTTTGGTCTGCTTCATAGTGTGCGGCACAGGTCCCAATGTTAATTAGATGGCACTATATATTTAATGATCAACTACCAAACTAATATTCACCAGGAAATTAATTTCATTTATAAATAGTGTGGGTTTTAATGCATAGCTGACATAGTAAAAATAAACATAAAAGAAATGGACAAAATAGATGAGAATCTTGGATATAATATGATAATCTGACACGTATATGCACAAAGTTAACGGTTTGAGTATATTGAGTTCGGGCCCTTAAGAGATCGACCCAAAAAAAACTAATGATATCGTATTGGTTTGGATAAACTATTAAGAAATATTACTATTATTTTTATTACTTTTTAAAAAATATTATACTTTAATTTTGTTATTCGTATTTAAACTACAATAAAGTTTTAACTGTGTTATACTGGAGTATCATATTTTATCATGTAACATCAAATTTTAATTATTTAATATTAGGTTCAGACTTTTATTGTGTCATGCCAATTCGAATTATATTGTATTGTTAACACCAAGCTGAAAATTTCCAATATCAGATTGACCCGATAATAACACAACCAGTATGATTTGCTAACCCTATGTGCAAGTTAGAACTGAAAGAGAGCAAACTATATCCCACATCGGAGAATGAACAAATTAAAGAGTTGCAAGCATATATAAGAGCTAACCCAACTCCATTAGTATGGGGCCTTTTGGAAAGTACCCCAAGAGTAAAACTGTGAGGGCTTTGCCCAAAGCGGACAATATCATACTAATGTGGAGTTTGGGTGTGCACCACTGACCCAACAGTGGTATCAGAGCCCTGGTTCAGGGCTGGGCCTGTGTGGCTCGGGGTTCGTTGGTTGCGCTTGCAAGTTCTTCGATGTCTCTGCGTGAGCTCGACCAAGACCTGTGGTGACCTAGTGACCTGTAACATGTGTGGTCGACATGTGATCTTGGTCGGGTGGTCTTGGTTTGGGGAGGATTGAAAGGGAGCAAACCATATCCCACGTCGGTGAATGAACAAGAGTTGCAAGCATATATAAGTGCTACCCCAACTCCACCCCAAGAGCAAAACCGTGAAGACTTTGCTCAAAGCGGATAATATCATATTAATGTGGAGTTCGGGTGTGCACCACCGATACCCAACAAGAACGAATCTTTATATGACTTGATGTAAGCCTTTGGACAATGCTACTTTTTTAAAAAAGATATTGCTTGATTTTAGCTCATCTAATCACAATTTTTTCTTCAAAAATGACAACCCTCCTTTTATAAAGTATTGTTTTATATGTCGATGACATCTTGGTGGCTAGGAACAACTCTAGCACTATTGCCAATTTCAAAGAGTGTATGGATGGACACTTCAAATATAAGGATCTTGGTAATCTATTATTGAAAACGAAAGACGTCATCAAAAATTTCAAAATATAATTCACCATCAACATGTCATTTCATAATTACTATAACGTTATGGTAAACTATATTTTGAAAAGCATTACCACCTTTTAAACTAAAAATCACGTAATATTTTACATAAAATGCTTAACATGCATATTGTACCTAATTTCTCATTCATGTTTGTTGGATATATTCCACTATTATATGTAATTGGTAATTTAATGTAGCATTTAACATTTTAAAGTTATGCATAATTATATGGTAATAAATAGAAAAGCATAATATTATGGCTGAAAAAAAAGAAAGGAATGCTTTCCGCCCTTTAAAACAATTTGGGATTGCCATGATTTTATCTACTCTGTGTTCTTTTGCTTCTAAATGGTGATTTAGGTGTTGAGGAAACACAAAGGGAAGTTTGGGGTTGCTGGAATTTGCAATGGGGGAGTACAGTGGTAGACGTATAAATAAATTTTGGCAGTAGCTTCACTAAAATTTTCATATTATATCTATACTTCTTCCGTCCCCTAAAAATGAAAACTTTTGAAACGATCCAAAATTTTTAACAAAAATTAGTAAAGTAAGACAAATAGAACGAAAGTGGATTAGTGGAAAATGAGTCTCGCTTCATACAAAAGAAAGAAATTTCCTAATATAGAAAGTTTTTATTTTTAGGGATTGTCCAAAAAGAAAAGAATTTCTATTTCTACGGGACGGATGGAGTATTATATTATATAAAAGCATAATAATAAAAATTATTAAAATGCATAAATATCTAATTAATCCTAACACAAGTTTAACAAAAAGAATAATATTATTGTGTTTGTTTCACTAAAACAATACTCCCCAAAGAATATGCACTTTGAGTTGGACACGAGTTTTAATGCAAAATTGATAAAGTAAGAGAGAAGAAGAGAGAAAAAGTAAATTAAATATTGTTAGTGGATAATGAGTCCCACCTCCTCATTAGAGAGAAAAAAAAATTGAAAAATTAGAAAGTGCATATTCTTGTGCAAGGACTAAAAAAGAAAGAGTGCATATTTTTGTGAGACGGAAGAGTAATCCATAAAAATGCATAGATGATACGGTTATCCCCCAGGAACGGTCAGATCAGGCCAGCATCGTCGGAGAGGAAGCCGAGCTAGAGGAGGTGCAGGACCTGGAACTGAACTATGATACGGTGGAACGGGGAAGGTCGATGTCGAGGGAAAGGAAGAAACAGAGGAAGTCTGCCCGGTCCGGTGAGGTTTGGGGATTATGTTTTCAAGTAGGGCGTGAGGAAAGGCAGAGTAGAATAGGATCTTTTTTTATTTTTTTTATTTTTGTTATTCGTTTTTATTATTATCTTTTGAATAATTGAGTCGGGCAATTTATAAGCTCCGTTCCGGGTTTTCTTTGTTGGTTCTTTCCCGGGCCGTAAGTCGAACCAACCCTAGGGTCCTTAGATTATAAATAGGCACTGAAATCAATAAAACGGGGATCAGAAATTTCGCCTACTTCTTATTGTTTTTTTTTTTTGTTCTTGCAAAACCCTAGTTGTCGACGGGATCTCGCCTCCCGGGACTTCTAATTGTTTCCGCGGCATCACGTTAGGGAAATTGTCCTAACAAATTGGTGCTTTCACTGAACTCATGGATCTTGTCACGTCTGATGCCGTCCATTCCGAGCGGCTGCCGGTGACCCGAATCCCCGCTCCACCAACCAACGTGGGGTTTTCGTCGGGGCCGAACGTTCGAGGAACGGAACCAGTGGCCACGATGTTTGAGCATATCCTTGCTTCCTTAGCACGATTTGAGACACGGATGGACGATTTTGATCGACGTTTGGTACCACCGCGATCGGAACCGGCACAAAGCTTCGGTCTTCCTTCCCATTGGTTTACCGATGCCATGCCTCGGTCAGTACCGTTGTCCATCCCTACTCAATCGGTCGTGACGACCGTCCCGAATACGCTAGCTCTACGTTCAGGGGATCAGCCATGGATAGCGCCAGGGATGAGTGGGAGCCTTCCCACTGTCAGTGCGATCCCTACTCCTTCCTCGATACAAGGCCAGATGGGTGGTTTGGGAATCGGATCACAGACGGGGTTGGGTTTGACGACCTCATGGGAGCCACCGGGGACCAGCCTAGGGCTAGCTATGCCAACGTCTCGCCAACCTACCTCGTGGGATAATCCGGCGTGGCATAATAACGGTGGTCATCGTGCGTGGGTCGAACCGCGGGACGTGAAGATGAAGCCCCCGCGATTCAATGGTTCAGAGGCGGTGAATTGGATTGCTAGAATTCAGTACTATTTTGATCACCTGATGATGCCAGAGGCGTATCGTCTACACTATGTGGTCATGCTTTTTGACAACCAAGCAGCGGAATGGGTATTTAATTATCGTGCTAGCAACCCGGTCGTTCTCTGGGGTGATTTTTTGGTGGATGTGCGGCGACGATTTGATCCGCAGTGTTTTGAGGATTACCTCGGTTTGATTGCCAAACTGGTTCAGACGGGTTCGTTGGCCGAGTACAATGCGACGTTCGAAACTATGCGGAACCGAATTCCTAATGTCCCTGAGTCCACCTTCTTGCCTATCTATGTAGCGGGTCTCCAACAACCTGTGCGTAGCCAGGTCAAACACCAGCATCCGAGATGGTAGCAGCAGCGATGGCTCTCGCTATTGAGTTTGATAGCAGCGCTGAGAAGCCGGTATCACAATTAGGTTCTCAGCGCCGAACTTGGCCGCCCAGAGATCAGAGAGGAGCGGCGCCGGCTGCCCCACACCAGCAGCAACAGTCCCAGCCGACGACGAAGCCTGTTTATGCCAGGGGACCAGAATATTCGAAACTTCCAGTTATTCACTTGACTGCGGCTCAGCGGGCAGATCGCACACGCCGCGGCGTTTGTATTTATTGCGAGGAGAAATGGCTACCATCCCACGCTTGCAAGCGGCCCTTCTTGGCTTATATGGGTGGCGAGGAGGAAGATGAGGAGGTGGAACGGTTTACGTCTGACGCTCAGCCGGATCCAGAGGTGATAACGGCAGATCTTTCTCACATTTATGCATTGGATGGCAAGCAGCGCCCAGAGGCGATGGAGTTGCGGGGTAATATCGGGGCTGACCCGGTCGTCATTCTAGTCGATACGGGTAGCTCCCATGATTTTTTGCATCCTAGAGTGGCGCAGAGGCTAGCACTTCCGCTTACAGCGGTAAAGCCATTCCGGGTGTATGTAGGTAACGGTGATTCGTTGGTCTGTTCGCACGCCAGCTTGCAGACCCGAGTGGTGATTCAATCACACGTGTTCTTGATTGATTTGCATGTCCTTCCGATTCATGGCCCAGATGTGATTCTCGGCTTGGCATGGCTGAAGTCTATGCGTCGTGTCACTAGTGATTTTGTGGATGGGACTTTGGAGTTTGTGCGTAATGGGGTTCCTATTTGTTTGAAAGTATCCACCCCAATGGTGCAGCAGGTCTCGCTCAAGACCGTCGCAAGCCTACTGTCATTGCAAGGAGAGGGCAAGTTGTTTGAGTTAGTGGCGGTTCCCGGAGAGGAGGACTAGGGGGCAACTTCCGATCAGCCACAATTCCCGCCGGACCTGGACCCCATGATCTTGTCGGTGTTGCGGTCTCATGAGGCGGTGTTTCACGCTCCGACGAGCATGCCGCCAGCCCGTCCCTTTGACCACCGCATTCACCTTCTCCCGAATTCGAAACCAGTTAATGTGCATCCGTATCGCTACCCATATTTCCAGAAGAATGAAATCGAGCGCCAGGTGAAGGAGATGCTAGCCTCGGGCGTTATCCGGCCTAGTCAGAGTCCGTTCTCGTCTCCTGTTTTGCTTATTCGGAAGAAGGACGGAACGTTTCGGTTCTGCATTGACTACAGGGCCCTGAACAGTGCTACGGTGCCTGATCACTTCCCCATACCCACCTCAGATGAGTTGTTTGATGAGTTGGGGTCTGCTCGTTTTTTCACTAAGCTGGATCTGCGTTCAGGGTACCATCAGATTCGAATGCACACGGATGACGTCTTTAAAACGGCTTTTCGGACTCACGATGGCCATTTTGAGTTCCTCGTCATGCCGTTCGGGTTGACTAATGCTCCGTCCACATTCCAGTCGGCTATGAATGCCATTTTTAGACCACTGCTGCGCACCTTTGTCATCGTTTTCTTTGACGATATCTTGGTCTATAGTCCGACGCTGGAATCCCATGTGCGCCACCTACACGAGGTGCTTACCATTCTGAAGTCTAATCATTTTTTCGTCAAGTTGTCCAAGTGTGTTTTCTGCAGTACTACGGTGGATTATTTGGGGCATTTAATTGCGGGGGGCAACTTGAGGGCTGACCCGGAGAAAATTGCGGCCATGGTTGCGTGGCCAGTGCAAGCCTCTATTAAACAATTGCGGGGATTTTTGGGACTTACAGGTTATTATCGAAGGTTTATCGCGCATTATGCTACTCTTGCGGGCCCTTTAACGGAATTACTAAAAAAGGACGCGTTCGCGTGGTCCCCTGTGGCAGAGAACAGCTTTCTAGCCCTCAAGGCGGCTATGACCTCCGCCCCGGTATTGCGTCTCCCTGATTTCTCCAAACTATTTTATATTGAGACGGACGCATCGGATTTCGGGGTGGGCGCTGTCCTCCTTCAAGAGGGACACCCTTTGGCCTACTTTAGCAAGAAATTGGGGCCGCGTCGCAGGGTGTCGTCCACTTATCATAAGGAGTTATACGCCATCGTCGAAGCAGTTCAGAAATGACGCCAGTACTTGTTGGGGTGCGAATTTGTGATCCGGAGTGATCAAAAGAGCTTAAGGGAATTATTGCAGCAGGTTATCCAGACTCCCGACCAGCAGTTCTATGCGCGAAAGCTAATGGGCTATAAATTTCGAATTGAATACAAGACGGGGGCCTCCAACAGGGTGGCGGACGCGCTATCGCGTCGCGATATGGAACCGGACGATGGCGAGACAGAACGAGTGCAGGCTGAGACCGCTCTGCTGGCCCTGGCAGCCCATCCGGTCCCGGATATTTTTGAGGTGCTGTTGGCAGAGGTCGATTCCTTGGAGGAATTGATTGGGTTGAGGGAGTTAATCGCGAAGGGGGAAGCGGGAGATCACCTGTCGTTTGTGGGGGGCCTGATCTATCATGGGCGTCGTGTTTATGTTGCCGAGGGGTCAGCGGCGAAGTTGCCTCTGCTAAGGGAGCACCATTCGACTCCGCAGGCGGGTCATCCGGGTGTCGACAGGACTTTTCGCCGGCTGGCTGCCCAGTTTTATTGGAAGAACATGCGGAAAGATGTGAAGGAGTTCGTGGAGGCTTGTATGGAGTGCCAGATGACTAAGTATTCGACTCAAAAGCCTGCAGGGTTGCTGCAGCCATTACCTATTCCTTCGCAAGTTTGGGAAGATGTGTCTATGGACTTTGTGACTTGCCTCCCCCAGTCTCGTGGATTTACTACAATCATGGTGGTGGTCGATAGGTTGACCAAGTATGCGCATTTCGCGCCGCTACCTCCGCATTTCAATGCTCTACGAGTGGCGAATCTTTTCATTGAAACAGTGGTAAAGCATCATGGGTTTCCTAAAACCTTGGTGTCGGATAGGGATTCTGTGTTCCTAAATGATGTGTGGGAGGATATGCTGCGTCTAAGCGGTACTAAGTTGCATTTTACAACCGCGTATCACCCTCAATCTGACGGCCAAACGGAGGTGCGGAATCGGGGTCTGGAGCAGTATTTACGGGCGTTCGTGGCGGATAAGCCGAACAAATGGGTCAATTTCTTGCCTTGGGCGGAGTTATCCTTGAATTGTTTTTTTCACGAAGGGCTGGGTACATCGCCGTTCAAAGCCTTGTATGGCCGGGATCCACCTCCATTGGTGGCGGCGGAGCCGTCGCGGTCCACTCCAGCCGATGTAGCATCTTTGATCAGACAGCGGGGCGAGTTGATTGTATCCCTGCGCGCGAATCTGGAACGGGCGCAACAACGTATGCGCGCTTCGGCGAATAAGCATAGGCGACATGTTGAGTTTGAGGTCGGGGATAAGGTATTCTTGAAATTGCAGCAGTATAGGCAGTATTCGGTTGCCAAGCCTCTGTCCACCAAATTGGCGCGCAGGTTCTTTGGTCCGTATGAAGTGGTGGAGCGGATTGGTCAGGTTGCCTACCGCCTTCGGTTGCCAGAGGGGAGTCGTGTACATAATGTGTTCCATGTCAGCCTCCTTCGTCCATTTGTTCAGAGTGATTCCTTGGGGGCAGCGGAGCTACCACCTTTGTTCGCACGAGGACGCCCTGTTTCGAGACCTATGAAATGGGTGGGCAGCCGTACGGTGTGGCGTGATGGGGCTGCGGTGGAGGAGGCGTTGATTCAGTGGGATGATGACAAGGGTGAGAATCCATCATGGGAACCGATGGTGATCATCCGCAGGCGTTTTCCGGACCTCATCCTTGAGGACAAGGATGCACTCATCAGGGGGGGAGTTGATACGGTTATCCCCCAGGAACGGTCAGATCAGGCCAGCATCGTCGGAGAGGAAGCCGAGCTAGAGGAGGTGCAGGACCTGGAACTGAACTATGATACGGTGGAACGGGGAAGGTCGATGTCGAGGGAAAGGAAGAAACAGAGGAAGTCTGCCCGGAGAGCCAAACCGCCGGTGAGGTTTGGGGATTATGTTTTCAAGTAGGGCGTGAGGAAAGGCAGAGTAGAATAGGATCTTTTTTTATTTTTTTTATTTTTGTTATTCGTTTTTATTATTATCTTTTGAATAATTGAGTCGGGCAATTTATAAGCTCCGTTCCGGGTTTTCTTTGTTGGTTCTTTCCCGGGCCGTAAGTCGAACCAACCCTAGGGTCCTTAGATTATAAATAGGCGCTGAAATCAATAAAACGGGGATCAGAAATTTCGCCTACTTCTTATTGTTTTTTTTTTGTTCTTGCAAAACCCTAGTTGTCGACGGGATCTCGCCTCCCGGGACTTCTAATTGTTTCCGCGGCATCACGTTAGGGAAATTGTCCTAACAATAGATGTATAAGTACTACTGATTTTGTGAACTATGACAAAACAAAAGGAAAAAGTTCACCTCAGGCTTACACTACCAATCAGAGTTATAAAGAGGACAAGTTGTAATTCTCGTTCCCAAGTTGTAATTCTGGGAGAAAGATTCAAAGTATTTTTTTTCCCGATGTTTTAAAATAAATTTGAATAGAGTGAGTTGTAGACAAAACCCTTTTCAGTTTTCATAAATTAATTTTAAATAAAAAAACGTTAGTCTCAAATTTAGGAAACAATTTTAAAAGTGTTACTACTACAATAACTTTAAAATGTAGTTATACTTTTAAGTTAAAACGTGCAACCGTTTATGTAGGGAGTGGAAATGACTTGTTCAACCGTTAGTAAATGACTACCATTATACATTTAACAGCTTTTATTTATTAGACATCTTCTTCCTCATCCAACCTCTATGCGGCGGCCATTTTCAAAGAAGTTTTCTCAGCAATTTTATTTTCAGCCCCTCCTTTCCGTTAAATCTCCTTCCCATTAATCCCAAAATATTAACTTGGGAAGCGCTGAAGATAGTTTCTAAAAATTTTGAAAAATTTGTAGAAATTTATTATTAAAAAAAAAGTTTGGGAAGGCTTGCCCTCACCTCCTCCACCTGTGTCCGCCACTGGGGGAGTAGGTGCATCTTCTGTTGTTCTAGAGCTCATAAATAAGCGGTAAGGTTCAAAAGTGATATAAAAACATCTACTCCCTGCGTCCCGCTTAAGATGACACATTTTCCTTTTTAGTTTGTCCCAACTAAGATGACACATTTCCTTTTTTAGAAACTTTCTCTCTCCAATTAATACATTCAACCACTTTTTCTCACTCATATTAAAATATCCATCTTTCTTTATCTCTCTACTTTAATACTTACACCCACATTTTCTCTCTCAAATTAAACACTTTAACAAATAACTCCTAAAACCCCGTGCCGACTAAGGAATGTGTCATCTTAGTCGGGACGGAGGGAGTAGTACCTTTTGTTGAAAGTTGATTCAATTCAAAAGCATCTAGTACCTTTTGTTGAAAGTTGATTCAATGTTATGTAAATATTGGATAAGTTAGGAGTTGGTTATTACTCCCTCCGTCCGTGAATAGGAGTCTTGTTTTTCCATTTTAGTCCGTCCGCGAATTAGAGTCCCGGTTCACTTTTACCATAAATGGTAATAGGGTCCCACCTTCACCTAACTCATTACACTCGTATTTCATTTAAAACTAACATATACAAGTGAGACCTCTATTCCACTAATCTTTTTCCACACACTTTTCTTAACATTTCTTAAAACCCGTGCCGCCTAGGAATGGGACTCCTAATGCGGACGGATGGAGTATTAGATTAGGATAATGTCAGTTATGGAAGTTATGGATGTCAGTTATGGATAGAAGTTAGGAAAAGTAGTTATTCTTAGCATTATAAAAGTGTTGTTGTATTTTACGTTTGTACTTTGTACATATGTTCTGATACGAAGAATGTTCGTATCGGCGGGGATTAGGTCCGTTCGCGGATGCACAATCCGTCGAGCAACCAAGAAAAACCCTAGCTAGAGTTTGAGAACACAACGAAAGAAAAAAACGTAAAGTAAAAGATAAAGTTTAGGGATAATTTCTGATATGATTAATGATTTATGAATCCCTATTTATAATACTACGGACCCTAGGGTTGGTTCGACTCTCTTTTGCATTCCGGGAAAGAACCAACAAAGAAAACCCGAAAAGGAGCTTATAATCCGCTCGACTCAACTAATAAAAAACTAATTGTTTAAGCAAAAACAAAATATCAATAATAATAATGAAAATAAAACTTCTAAAATAAATAACTCTAGTAAGACACGAAGTCCCGATAACGTGCGGGAGTTCGGGCTTGACGTCGCGGCCTTGGGCTCCTCTCCGCCATCCGCCCCCGCTGCTTCCCTTTTCCCTTCACCTTCTGCTGCACGTTCTGCTGCACTTCACCCTCTAAATCTGTCCCGGCTCCTGCCTTCTCTTGCACCTCTATACCTGTATCACTCTCGACTCTTGCCTTCCCTTGTATACCCATAGTCGTATCTACTCCCTCCCCGATAAGTGGCTCCTTGTCCTCAAGGAGGAATGGAAAGCGACTAACTACTTCTTCCAACGGTTCCCAGGTGCACGACTTCTCCCCATCCACTGGCCACTGAACTAAAGCCTCCTCACGGGGCTCACCTTTCCGCATAACGGTCCGACGCTCCCATATTTTTACCGGTCGCATCACAGGGCGTGACCCAACGAACTCCTCCGGAAACGCAATCTCTGCTGGCACCTTAGCCCCCTCCACAAACGGTCTCAACAAACTGACATGGAACACATCGTGTATCCGAGAACCCTCCAGAAGCTTAAGGCGATACGCCACTGGTCCTATCTTCTCTGTGACTTCAAATGGACCAAAGAATCGACGTCCCAGCTTGTTAGAAAGTTGTTTCGCCACCGAGTGTTGTCGATACTGCTGCAGTTTAAGCAACACCTTGTCGCCTACTTCATACGAAACGTCCCGGCGGTGACGGTTTGCCGCCTCAGCCATGCGCTGCTGGGCCCGCTCCAGATTACGCCGGAGTTCCACCAATAAAGCGCCCCGCTGCACAATCAGATCTGCTACCTTTGGCGGGGTCGTTGCAGAGGGCTGAGCTGCGATCAAAGCTGGAGGTTGTCTGCCATACAATGCTCTAAATGGTGACGTCCCAAGCGACGCATTATGGAAACAATTCAATGCAAGTTCCGCCCAAGGCAAAAAATTTGCCCAATTCGTTGGCTTATCAGCCGTGAAGGCCCTCAAATACTGCTCTAGGCCCCTATTTCGAACTTCCGTCCCGACTGGGGATGGTATGCCGTTGAAAAATGGAGTTTCGTCCCGCTCAATGTTAGCATAGCATCCCACACGTCACTAAGGAAAATCGGATCCCTATCAGACACCAAGGATTTCGGGAAGCCAGGATGCTTCACAACCGTGTCAATAAACAGCCGAGCCACCCTCAAGGCGTCAAACCGCGCCGGCAGTGGGGCGAAATGAGCATACTTCGACAGACGGTCTACCACCACCATAATGGTCGTGAATCCCCTTGACAACGGAAGACATGTAATGAAATCCATTGAAACATCTTCCCAAACTTGTGACGGGATCGGGAGAGGCTGCAATAGTCCTGCAGGCTTCTGTGTTGAGTATTTAGTGGTTTGGCACTCCACACACGCTGCCACATACCCGGCCAGTAGAAAGCAGCCACCAAACGCCGAAGCGTTCGTTCAAATCCCGGGTGACCAGCCTGCGGCGTGTCGTGATGTTCGAACAACAATGCCTCTTTAAACTGCGATGCACTGCTCACATAGATCCTCCTCCCAAAATACACCAACCCGTCACAAAACGTCACATTTCGGGGGGCTGACCCTGCCTCAATCGCTTGACGTAGCGCTGACAAATCCTCCACTGAATTCATCTCCTGTTTCAGCATCCCGATTAAGTCAGGAATCGGCTGGGCAATTGCAGTCAAAAGAGCGGCGTCCTCGTCCCGACGCGATAGCGCATCTGCCACCTTGTTCGACGCTCCAGTCTTATACTCAATTGTGAACTTAAACCCCATCAATTTACGCACATATAGATGCTGTTCCGGAGTTTGGATGACTTGCTGCAATAAATCCTTCAAGCTTTTCTGATCGCTACGTATGACAAATTCGTGGCCCAGCAAATACTGCCGCCACTTCTGCACCGCTTCCACAATCGCATACAACTCTTTGTGGTATGTCGAGGCACAGCGACGGCGTGGTCCCAGCTTCTTGCTGAAAAAAGCCAACGGGTGTCCATCCTGCAGGAGAACCGCGCCTATACCGAACTCAGAAGCGTCAGTTTCCACATAAAAGGTGCGATTAAAATCAGGCAATCGCAACACAGGTGTCTCCGTCATAGCCTTCTTCAAGTCTGCAAAGCTCTTGTCCGCCACAGGTGACCAATTAAATGCCTCCTTCTTGAGTAAGTCCGTCAATGGCGCTGCAATGTGCGCATAGTGAGCCACGAATCTTCTATAATACCCTGTGAGGCCCAGGAACCCCCTCAATTGCTTGGGAGTTGATGGTTTCGGCCAAGCCAACATTGCCTCGATCTTGCCCGGATCGGCCTTCAAGCATCCGCCTTCTATCAAGTGTCCCAAATATTCGACCTTCGTGCAACAAAAAGAACACTTGGAAATCTTCACAAAGAAGCTGTTCCCTGCCAAAGTCTGCAGTACTTCTCTCAAATGGTTGGCGTGCGAGGTGAGGTCTGGGCTATAGACCAGTATATCATCGAAGAAGACGATGACCAACTTCCGAAGCAGGCCCTGGAAAATGCTATTCATCGCGGCTTGAAAAGTTGAAGGCGCATTTGTTAACCCAAAGGGCATGACCAAAAAATCGAAATGGCCATCATGCGTCCGAAAGGCCGTTTTAAAAATATCCTCTCGAGTCATACGTATTTGGTGATACCCGGAACGGAGATCCAACTTGGTGAAATACCGTGCTGCCCCAAGCTCGTCAAACAACTCATCTGCCGTGGGGATCGGAAATTGATCTGGAATAGTAGATTTGTTCAAAGCTCTGTAATCTACACAAAAACGGAATGTACCATCCTTCTTTCTGACCAGCAAAACCGGGGACGAAAATGGGTTGTGGCTCCTCTGAATTACTCCCTGCTCAAGCATCTCGCGGACCTGTTTCTCTATCTCGTTTTTTTGGAAATACGGATAGCGATAAGGCCTCACATTAACTGGCTTAGATCCCGGCATTAAATGGATTTTGTGATCAAATTGCTGCTCCGGGGGAAGACCCACGGGAATGTTAAAGACCGCCCTGTTATCTTGTAACACCCTCAAGATGTCAGCTGGTAAATCATCTGGAAATCCCACTTCGTCAGCCGCCGGTGGCTGATCTGGCGATGTGTCAAGTGCCACTAACTCGTACAAGTCTACCTCCGTCGAATGAGTCATAAAAGTAGCCAAAGAATTGGCTGAAATCTGTCGTGGGGCTCGCTGAATGCCCTGCAGCACCACCCTTCTATCATCTTTAATGAATTCCATCGATTTGCTGATGTAATCGTGTGTTACCCTGCCCAAGGACTCCAACCATTCCATACCAAGTATAACATCGAGCTCATGAACCGGCAGAACGTATAAATCGATGAAAAATTGCTTACCCTGCAGGATCAACTCTGTTGCCTTGCTGACATGAGTGCAAAGAATAGACTCGTCGTTCCCCACATATACTCTAAACGGGCGGATCTTGGTTAGTGGTAAGTGCAAACGTTCCGCCACCCTCGGATGTAAGAAATCGTGCGTGCTACCTGTGTCGACTAACACCGTCACCTTAGATGATGAAATCGTGCCCTCCAAAGTCATGGCTTTAGCTCTTGGTCGACCGTCAAGTGCACGGATATGGGACAAGTCTTCTGAGATCAACACCTCATCCAATCCTTGATGTTCCTCCAGCTTGTCGACCAACTCGTCGTCGTCCTCATCCGCCCCCATATACGCTAGGAACTTGTGTTTGCATACGTGGGTGGGCGCCCACTTCTCCTCACAGTACCAGCACACTCCTCTTCTTGTTCTATTTGCCTTATCCGCCGCAGAAATCCGCACAATCGGAAGTTTGGAAATATCGGTTGACCTGGATGGTTGCGTCGTCCAGCGTCCTCCCGAATGTGAGTTAGATGCCATAGTGGGGTTCCCTGATGAAGCAACAATACTCGTTCTCGAATCACGCTGAACCCATTGACGACGAGGCATTGGCGGTGGTGGCTCGAATTGCTCCGGTCTACACGCTGTGAGATGTTTAGCCAGGGCAAACGCCGATGCCAGGGACGACGGTTGGTGGAGCTGGACCTCTCCCCTTAGCGGTTGTCGCAAGCCTGCAATATATAACTCCAGTAGCACATGATCTGGGGTCCCAACAATCTTATCCTGCAAAGCTTCGAAAGCGGTCTGATACTCCGCAATAGTGCCAGTCTGTGTTAGTTTCGAAAGTAACCCAATGTGGCTTTGGTAGCAAGTAGGGTCAAACCGACGACGCAGGTCATCCAAGAATTCGAACCACGTCGCAGATTCATGGCTAGCACAATAACTCCAAATCCAATCTGCCACTGGAGGATCGAAAAGTGGAATCACATAATGCAGACGTTGTTCTACCGGAGTACCGATGTGATCGAAATAGTATTGCACACTGCGGATCCAGTTGTTTGTTTCCAGCCCATCAAAATGAGGCGGCTCCAGTTTCACTCTTGAATGCTTCGGTTCCTGGTACATGTTCCCAACCTGAGGTCTCGAAGGGGGCGGGCCCCAACACGATCCCGGGTTCACCATCTGGGGTTTCGGGACTGGTGGTCTGTACGCCGGACTTCCCTGTAACAACGGCTGGCCAAATAAAGGCAGCCGCGTTGTCTCCGGTATGGATCCCATAGACCACGCAGTAGACTGCGGTCGCGGAATGGGCTGAGTTTGCGGAATCGTGAACCCTGTGCTGCTAAACCCTGCAAGATACTGAGATGTCACAGGCGGAAGGAATGACTGTGTGAATACCGCCGACACTCCTGTAGTGTGTTGCGATGTCGGAATCGCAGAGGACGTCAACAGCGGCCATGAAAAGGGGGGGCGGGGGCTGTGGTCTAGACATCAGAATGTCCGAAGAAGATTCCTCAGATGCGACTAAGCTCGATTCCAGAAGGCCGACTACCGTCGGCAGCCGCTGTAGTTGGGATGACAACGTTGACAGCGAAGGGATCGGAATCGACTCCGAACCAGAGGCGTCGCGCGTGTCCACACCACTCGTGCTGGACTTTGTGGTCGTCATGAGTACGTCAATGAAGCACCAAATGATACGAAGAACGTTCGTATCGGCGGGGATTAGGTCCGTTCGCGGATGCACAATCCGTCGAGCAACCAAGAAAAACCCTAGCTAGAGTTTGAGAACACAACGAAAGAAAAAAACGTAAAGTAAAAGATAAAGTTTAGGGATAATTTTTGATATGATTAATGATTTATGAATCCCTGTTTATAATACTACGGACCCTAGGGTTGGTTCGACTCTCTTTTGCATTCCGGGAAAGAACCAACAAAGAAAACCCGAAAAGGAGCTTATAATCCGCTCGACTCAACTAATGAAAAACTAATTGTTTAAGCAAAAACAAAATATCAATAATAATAATGAAAATAAAACTTCTAAAATAAATAACTCTAGTAAGACACGAAGTCCCGATAACGTGCGGGAGTTCGAGCTTGACGTCGCGGCCTTGGGCTCCTCTCCGCCATCCGCCCCCGCTGCTTCCCTTTTCCCTTCACCTTCTGCTGCACGTTCTGCTGCACTTCACCCTCTAAATCTGTCCCAGCTCCTGCCTTCTCTTGCACCTCTATACCTGTATCACTCTCGACTCTTGCCTTCCCTTGTATACCCATAGTCGTATCATGTTCCTTATCAATAATAGAAGAATAGAACCAAAGTTTCCAGCCTAATTCTTTACTTTGATATGATTATACCACAATACCTTTTCTTTTTGTGAATTATGTATAATGATCATGTGTTTAAGTGAATGATATGTGTACACATAATACATACAACAATAGGCTGATCTATTCCAGCAATGGAGGTCAAGGTATGAAAAGCTAGAATCTATTACAAATATACATTCTTTAACACACGCCCTCGAGTTAGGCATGGCTAATAACAAAGATTTGGTGATTCTTAGGCATGAATAATGTATCTATGATTGACTTTGCGTTAGTTCTTTAAGAAATTATAAACATATAAAACATGTATACGCTCTCTGCTGTGATATGAATATAAGCTGCCAGCTGCTGCAAAGATAAACATACCCAGCCTTGAAGGAATGAGCACTACCTCCTAAAATACTTATATGAATAATGTTCTTATCCCAGTGTATTTGCACTGTGTTACAATGCTATCAATTTGCATCTATTTAAAAATATTCTCTCTGTTCCATTCTGCTCCTATCAAACCTATTTAATTGCAGATCAAATTTGGAAGCTTAACTGAAAAAAAGTGCTTCACTTGGTTGGCAAATGTATTCCTCTTGGTGAACTGCATTCATACAAGTCACAAATATGGACATCCCTTGTTTGTCTTTGTTTTTGTATTCTTTATCGAAACAGGAATGGTATTGCATAAATGTCAGCAAGTACATACAATAACTAGATGTTTTGCTGGTTTCTTCACATGTTTGAAGTTTATTATCTCAATATCCTAACATATAAGCTAAAGCAGCTAAGACAATTGACTGGCACGTGACAGAAGTGGGCATACAACCTTGATCCTTCCGAAGGAAGAGCGCTTCAAACAAGGGTAAGTTGATTATTATCACTACCCCATTCAAAAGAATCTGTAATGCACAAGAATCCAAATCTATGGCTGGCTTCTTGATAATGATGCTTCTGCCAATAGAGATTGATGTAAGGAGATTGAACAGCGCAATTGTTGCTAAAATGATGAACATTGATGAAGCTGCACCGAATTCCATTATCTCTTGCTCAAATCTTTTAGAAACATCATCATCCACATTCTTCCCAGTGATTGTAAAATCCAACTTTGCGAAGCCCAAGTACCTCATGATTGTTTGACAGAATCCAAAAAGATAACTGGTAACTCTCTTGTACAGCCACATTCTCTGATCATTATACCATCCCATTAGTGTGCCTCCACAGCTGAGAAACTCTCCCAGACTGTAAGTGTATTTTGCTACGAGAACATATGCATATGGTAGAATCCAGTTGCTTGAAAACTGTGGCAAAAATCAGTGCATTCTCAGAAGATCATAAGTGATTGTTCTGAAAAAATCTAAATATTTAGGCATACCTGTGGAAACAAATTGATTCCTTTCAGAAGGCAAAAGGTCGGTACAGTTACATAGTATAACGTAGCCAAACAGTTTGCTCCCCACAGGTTGTAGCAGAGATATGATAGTTGAAGTTGTATTGGGATCTTTCCATGGCCATATATTAAAGGGCAGTATTTTGACAGGAATATCTGAAAGTGGCCTTCGGACCATCGAGTTTGCTGAATTAATGCACTTAACAGCGTCACAGGAGCTACTCCCAAGAAGCCTTTCCTCCCTGGGTTAAAGTAGACGGATCTCCATCCGTTGCACTGTATTGATAATCCAGTAACCACATCTTCAACAGGACATCCATACTTCAACCCCATCTGTAAGTTAACTATATTTGTATCAGACTTGTTGGAGATTGTACCTTAATCACTCCCTATGTATAGTTTCATAATATTTTGCTGTTTGTAGCTATGGTGTGTATGTGTGTGTGCGTGCAAGAGAGAGAGAGAGAACCTCCTTGCCCCAGGGTGAGTTCTCTTCATAGCTACAATTTGCAAACTTGGCAGTTTCCTCTAGAAGATTTTCTCTTTCTGGTTCATGTATCTCTTCCACTTGTTTCCAGTTGATGTGAGACCCCTTCTCGTACTTCTTCCCGGTGAGAGCGTCTCTTCTGTGGAAACAGCAACTTCCAATGTATAGTGGTCCTCCATGTGCATCCAAGGCTGTAAGCTCTAGCTTCAGGTACCAGTAAGCCATTCTCGTAAGTCATCCTTGTATCTATCTAACAAATATGAATTTGTAAAACTTGAAGTGTTATTAACTCTTACGTCATGGGGCACTTTTAAAGAGCTTCCATAAAGATCATTTTTTGTGAGGTTATCGAATTTCTGAGGATACTGCACGTAGCCAATGTTATGGCCCTGTTGTTCATCCATGAAGAAGCATAATGCATCTCTCACAGATTGAGGGTTGTTTGAGTAGTGATCGCAATCTAGATTGAGAATGATTGGGCCGTTGCTTATCCTAGATGACACCCTTATCTGCTCAAGTCCATTAGAGTTATATCCATTGAACTTGAACATTTGTTAGATAGGTAGAAAAAAGAATGCCATAACCTCATTGGACTTACTAAGGCATTCATGGCTCCTGCTTTGAAGTTATGTGGGTACCCAGGTCTCTTCTCACGTGCCAAATATACGAGCATAGGCAATGGTTTTCCCTCTATGTCCACTTCCTTGTTGCCTCTCCCGTCAATTAGCACCTGAAACGCCACAAAATGAAATCATGCTTAGAGATGTTCTGCTTAACTAACTCTGTGGAATGTTTTTATTGCAGATGAACTCTTCGTACTTGAAGAATGGTGTGGTGGTTGCTTCTGCTTGCGCCCGATTCCCATTCACGAAGTCCTTTGTGGTGCTTTCTCAATTGATCAGGAACTCTCCCAAGCTTCATGATGTCAGTTATTTGCACCTCCATGATCCAGTAGATGATGAACCAGAGCTCTGCCATGGAAATGCCAATCCATGTCCATCTTCTGAGTCCATGTTGTTGTGGGAAGTGCATCACTCTGTAGACGCATATCAATGCTATGGAGACAGCCATAGAAATCGTGTAAAACCAGTAAACGCCGCGCCATTTGGCTGCCTTGCTCTCAAACAGAGGAATGTAATCGTTTTTCTTCATATCCCTTCCCAGCCTCATATGGATAGGAGCTGTAAGATTGCTACTTTATCACAAATGTATTTTCAAAAAAGTCAAGTCCGTAATGTCGTTTTATGAAAGAGGGGTGATGAGTTTCGTCTTTATCACACTCAAGTGTTGGTTTTTTGTCGTGATATTTTTGGTATTTGTATGATATTTTTTGAAAGTTGTAATTGTGTATTGACTCTTCTCACTGGTTTAAGATGTGCATTGCTCTTTATTGACTAATTAACTTATTAATAGGTTTGATAACACACTTTGAACTTTATTTATCAGGAAGAATGGCCTATGACTGGATTCATGGATATGAGTTATATTTTTCTAGTGGCAAAATTTGACGAAGTTTGTGTAATTTTATGTTATTTTACTTTATTTTCTTAGTGATTGTGGTGGATATATTATCATAGTGTTTTAGTTTTAGTAGTACTAGTATTTATCTTAAACTCGATCACGATTAACAGCCGTGCCAAATTTTGTTACCTCTACCATTGAAGTTGTTTTGGTCAACTTCATAGTGTGCAGCACAGGTCCCGATATAAATTACTCTCTCTGTCCGCCATTAGGAGTCTCATTCTTGGCGGCACGGGTTTTATGAAATGTTAAGAAAAGTGGGTGGAAAAAAGGTTATTGGAATAGGGGTCTCACTTGTATATATTAGTTTTAAATAAAATGTGAGTGAAATGAGTTAGGTGAAGGTAGGAACCCTATTACCATTTATGGTAAAAGTGAACCGGGACTCCTATTCGCGGACGAAAGGAGTAGATACTAGTACTATATATATTTAATGATCAATAGGATGAGTTTTAATGCATAGCTGATAATAGTAAAAATAAATGGATAAAATAGATGAGAAATTTTGGATACGATCATCTTACACGAATATACAAGAGGATAATGGGTTTGAGTTGATTGAGTTCGGATTCTTAAGGAATCAACCCATTATAAACCTAACAATATCGTGTTGGGTTCGGATAAACCATTAAGAAACAATACTATTTTTTAATTATTTTAAAAAATATTATACTTTAGTTTCATTATTTGTATATTATCTGTAATAAAGTTTTAATCATGTTATATCTTGTTTTAACTGTGTTATACTATCATATTTTATCATATAACATCAAATTCTAATAGTTTAATATCATGTTCAGACTTTTATCGTGTCATGCGGCCCATGCCAATTTGAATTATTTCGTATTGTTAACACTCAATACTGGGGCTGAAATTTTTCAATATCAAACTGACCCGGTAACAACACAACTCGTACAATTTGTCAGTCTATGTGCAAGTTGAACGAATCTTTATACGAGTGGATGTAAGCCTTGGACATGCTACCTAATTTTCTTTGAAATATTATTTGATTTTAGCTCATCAAATCACCAATTTTTCTTCGAAAATGATAACACCCACTTTTTTTATGAAGTACTACTATTTTATATATTGATGACATCTTGGTGGCTAGTAGCAACTCGAGCACCAGTGCCAATTTCAAAGAGCATGGGTAGACACTTCAAATATACATCTATCATTGAAAACGAAAGACGTCATCAAAAATTTCAAAAATACTATAATTCACCATAACAATTAACATGTGATTTCACAATTATAATGTTGGTAAACTATATTTTGAAGAGCATTACCACCTTTTAAACTAAAAATCACGTAATATTTTACATAAAATGCTTAATATGCATATTAGACCTAATTTCTCATTCCTGTTTGTTGGATATATATATTCCACTATTATATGTAATTAGTAATTTAAAGTAGCATTTAAAATTTCAAAGAAGAAAGGAATGAGCAGAAAAGAGAGTAAAAAAATGGTGGATTTCCGCACAAGATGGATGGAACAATGAGCAATTCTCGGAACACATACAGATGTATAAATCTCCAAACATTTTCATCAAATCCACTTTTTCTTCCTTCAATTCCTCTGCTATTTCTTCAACAACACCAAAGCAGAGGAATAAAGGAACAGATCATTCTTTCATTCTGCAGTTTTCTGCTCTTATTCTTACATAAGTCTTCCTTCGAGGTACATCAATCAATCGCAATCGGCATTCATTTATTAGGTTAACCGTTTTGGTTTTCAATTGAATTTGAATTGCAGGATGAGGGATTTGGTGATTAAAACGCGGGAACTCGCGCCGGTGTCTCCTCTGCCCGGAAACTCCCCTCGGGCGGATGTAGGAGAGATCGATACGAGGGCGCCCTTCCAGTCCGTCAAGGACGCCGTGTCTCTGTTTGGCGATGTCGTCTCGCCCAGGGGCAAGACGGCCGTCGCCAAGAAGAAGGCGGCCGTGGCGGCGGACGAGGTAAATTCCAAAATCAAGATGGAAAAAATGTATTGTACTTCTTTCGTCCAACAAAAATAGTCTTATTGGTGGACGACACGAATTTTAACACTCCATCCGTCCACAAAAAATAGGACACATTGTGAATGACACGAATTTTAATGTTGAATTAGTAAAGTAAGAAAATAGGGAAAAAAGTAAGATAGAAGTACTTTTGGTAAAATGTGAGATTCATATTAGTTAGAGAGAAGAACAAAAAATACAGTGAAGTTGAAAACTTCCTTTTTTAAATGTGCTATATTTTTCATGAAAAATCAAAAATAGCAAATGTGCTATATTTTTCGTGGATGAAGGGAGTATAAAATTTGTAAAGTAAGATAAAGATAGAGAAACTTTTCATTTTTGGCATGGGACTAATTTTGGTGGACAGACTGAAACGGAAACATGACATTATTTATGAACGAAATAATGCAATGTGAGGTCGCACGCGCTCTAATTCGCGCGGTGCAAATGCAGGGATTGCTCGAAGCAGAGGCGCAGCTTGGCCTGATGGCGAAGGCACGTCAAAGCTACACGCAACAGTTGCGAACCACCGAAGCCGCGAAAGCGCAAGCTCAGCGCGAGCTGCAGATGGCCGAGCAGACGCTCGAGCAGCTCAACAGCAAGCTCCAAACGCTCACGGATTCCAAGGAAGCGTCCGTTGCAGCTACCGAGGCTGCCAAAGCCCGAGCAGCGGAGCTGGAGGAGCGCGCGCAGCTGGACGACAAGGCGTTGGAGTCTGCCCTCGACAACGAGCGGGAACTTTGCAAATCCACCGCAGCAGAACTCACGGCGTGTGAGGATGAGCTCGCGAATTTGAGACGGGATTACGATGCCGTCGCGATGGAGAGTCTCGCGATGCTCCAGAAAGCAGAAGAAGCCCAAGACGAGCTTCAGAAGAAGAGCCAGCTCATGAAGGAAGTCGAACAACTTCAGGAGATGTTCGATCAGGTGAAGCAGGCCTCGCTCAAGGCTGAAGAGGAGTACACGAAGCTCATCACGGAGAAGGACGAGTTGTTGCACGGTCATAAACTAAACAAGGAGCGGATCGAGAAAGAGATCAAGATCTTGGAAGAAGAACACTTACCTACCGAAATTCTCCAGGCGAAGCTCGACGAGACAATGGAGGCGATCAGAGTTCTGCAAGAACAGCAGAACGACATACAGTCCAAGGCTCTATACACCATCCGGCAGATGACCACAGAGCTCGAGAGCGCCAAAATGGCGTTGGAAGAAGCCGTGGCAGAGGAAAACTCGCTCCGAGCTTCTAATGATTCAACTGCAAAGCAACTGGAGGATGTGAGGAGCGAGCAGAATCGGAAGCAGAAGGCGGTGTCGGAAGCAGAATCGACCACTGAGCAAATGCAGAGCGATCTAGAGAAGAGCGAGGCTGAGCTCGAGAAGGCTAAGGCAGGATGTGGTTTCATTATGCAATCTTGTGTGGAGAAGCTTCTAGAAGATGCCGAAATAGCTAGACACGAAGCAGAAAACAGTAAGAAGAGCGCTGAGTTACTACGCGAAGAGGCCAAAGCAGCAGTAGTTGTGACCCAAGAAGCGAGCGAAAAGCTCGGGACAGCGTTGAAGGAAGCTGAAGAAGCCAAGGGTGTAGAGAGGCTAGCAGAGGAACAAATCTATTGCTATCAGGCTCACGCCGATGCAGAATCAAATAGTTCAGGATCGACTAGGAGGATCAAATTGACAGTCGAGGAGTTCGACTCTGTGAACGAGAAGATCAACAAAAGCACATGCAATGCCGATCAAGAAGTGGCCAATGCCATTGCCCAGATAGAGGCTATAAATGCAAGAGACAGAGAAAATTCAGAGAAATTGGAGGCATTGTTGAAGGAGAACGAGGCCTTACAGTCGGAAATCAAGGAGGCTCTCAAGGAAGCAGAAATGGCAGAGGCTGCCCGGAGGTTAGTTGAGACCGAACTCCAGAAATGGCGTCAAAACGAACACAGTGGAGCTGCAAAAGCCAAATAGTGATCAGTACATAGGTTTTTGGACATGAGGGTCTATATTCAGGAAAGCAATAGCAAATCGCTTACTGGCTAGAGAAAATGGAGAATAACGAGACAACGAACATACCTCATCAGCATGTCCATGAGGCAGCACGAGAAGCGCTAGCCACATCTAGATCAAAGATATATGCTTTGAGATTTCTAACTATTACTACCTCAAAAATCAAATTTTCCTCTCTATTTACTTAAATATGTATATTAATACAGTACCTGTGAAAGTACTATTAGAATAAGCCATAATTTATATATTGCCTCCGCACGTTTATACAAATGCATGCAACATATTGCGGACGGCTTACAGATGAAGTCGGCCGTCTGACATATGAAGCACATGCATCGAGTTTTTATCTGTTCCCATAACATGCAGTGATTTAGGATTCTACATAGCGAATACTAAATAGCTACGGATAGTCAGAATACGAAGAACAAGTTATTACAAGCAGGGTGCAATTTAGCACTTCAAAAACGGAGATGAAGAGTAGAATAGCACTTCCTATAATTGATTTTCAAGTCCTCCAGATATTTGGAGATCTCTCTAGACCCTCAGATTCTCTAATTCAGATTCCAGAATCTTGGCAATATCTCCCTCATTGGCATTTTCGGGTAAAGTAACATGCACAGAACCTTGTTTTACCGGCGCAACAGATGCACGTTCCAAGGATTGCTTCTTGATGTAATCATAAACTTGTTGATGGAATGGATGGTCCAAGGTAAAGCAACTGTCAGCAATCTGTTCCAAATGTTTGGAAGAGCCTGAACTTCTCTTACGGCAGAAATGGGGAAGGGAGGAATAATCCATTATCTGCACCAATACAATTTACCGAACTTAATTCTTAACTTCCGATACAACATAATAATCATACGATGGAAGATTTATGCCTTGAAAAAGATCATATATTATTAGTGACACTGATGTAATAAGAAGGAACATGGCGAAGAAGCTACCTTCAACAACTCATCTTGTCCACAACCAGACAATACATTAATTTTCCTTCTCGTTCTCTCATGCAGAAGTGGCTTCACAACCTAATAAAATTGAATAGATTATGAATATGACTTTCAAGAAATTTATAGCGGTTCTACAAGCATTGAGAATCACATAGTAGGTTGTCAAAATTACAGGTCCAAATTTGGGACAAACCTTCCAACATGCGGAAAATATGTATGGAGCATTCACAATGTAATAAGTTAATGTTTTCTCTGGGTAGTTCAGATCGTCAATAGAAGAAATCGTTGTCATTAGCTGCACAAGGAAAAAATCCTTCGTTATAATTAGTTAATTTCTTATAACCATCGGAGAATTGCAGTAGAATGAACTAGGAACATTTTACAACTGAAGCACCTTTATGTAGTTTAAAGCAGACAGCTTCAACCCAGTCATATCGAGAACCTTGATGCATTTGCTAACATGCTTGCCATACTTTTTTGTTGCAGCTGGCTAAGAGAAACATGATTTCATGATTAAGTTAGTCATCTGCCCTAGTAAAAGTAGAATTGAAGTTACTGTGAGCAAGCTTACCAAAACGACGCGATCCCTGTATTCATTCATCTGGATATGGGACTGTATATAATAATGAACCTAAAATTGGAAATCAATATGGTCAGAGATGAAAAAATGGAAGCTTTATTGATATTATATATTGATTAGATACACTCACAGATGCTCGGTCCAATGTGCTCATGCCTACTCCAACGGCATAGACAGGGAGGCCCTATGGAAAAGTACTGCCTTTCTCAGTAAGAGCATGGTATTTCTTAACCAACAATGTCCATTTGTAAATTTCTAGGTATATACTTGAACTTGTTACTGAATACTCACCTCGTTTGAGTAACCTGACAATCCTATAAGCTGGGTATCGCGTATATCTCTGTAGAGATCCACTGGAACAATGGGTTTCTGTAACAACAAAAAATAGATGTTTTAGACTACACATCAGAAAGTACTACACCTATGGAAGAATTCGTCATATATTATGGCAACTGAATCTTCCAAAGGTGGCGTGAAAAAAAAATAGTTTTGCTATAAACATGATTTTCAAGTAATCTATGATTCTACATACTTCAAATCAAGAAAATGAATGCCAAAAAATTACATAGGAAAATACAGGTAGCAAATAACCAAAATGAGCTCAGAAATATGGTGCACAAGATTGAGTAAACAAGTCAAAATCAAAAGCTAAAATATCTCAAATTGAGTCACATTACATATGAACAGATCGATGGTAAGACATTGAGGTCGGTAAAGTTCAAATAATCACATACAGCGCGAGCATTGTAATACTTACTGCTAAGATTCCATCGATGTTGTTTTCCACTCTCCACTTCAAACAATCACATAACTGCAATATCAAGTGCCTCAGAATTCAGTAACCCTAAACACCAAACAGACTTGTGACCAAAATGACTTGTTTAGACAAAGATTCAGTCTGACCATCTTGTAGGCCTTGGTAACATCCCCTTCTCTTGCCTTGAGAAAGCGTATCAAAGATTCATGAGGATATCCTTGATGGATATTCTGCAAAATGAATGGAATCAGATGGATAATGCACAAAATGTAAAAGGAATACATTGTTCTACTCAAGGAAAATTCCTTTAAAATCTTTCTCGTGTTTTCTTATCGTCAAGAATGAAGAAAGAAACATTCCGCTACAGGACCTCGTAAATCATGAATGCAATGTGTGCAGTAAGATTGCAATTTTTACATAGCCAAGTTTCTTTCTTCCAACAATCTCGTAAAAGGACTATTACTTTACGCTACAAAACATACCAAAAGATAAAAATAAAAATAAAACAACTATGGTCAAAATAGAAATACAAGACAAGTGACTAGTTGAGAATCCATTTCCCATGAAAGCATAAAGGAGAGCAAGCTGCATATTTCGGATAAGCCAGCCAGTGCCTACGAAAGTTAAACTAGCTCATCCCCAAGATGGTGAAAACATGGTAGCCATTTTCGCAGCAACATTTTTTTCATGCAATGAGGAAACACTGTGAAAGAGTTAATTCTCTTTCCTTTTGGGTTTACATGCACAAAGGGAACAAAATAAATATATTGAATTACTGATTTACTAATTACTCTACTAATCAGATAACATGATTTCTTGTAATATGGTTTATTAGGTCTTGACCGGTCAAAGTGTCAATTTAAAGAATGGAAGTGTCAAATGGGAAATGCAGGCAGAAATAATCCTCAAAATCACCTTACGTTGGGCGGGTTTCTCTAGTTGACCAGACTAGTTCAAACATGAAATTCTAGTTTGTTTTCATCTATCTAATCCACAGAAAAATACTTATGTGAGATGGTATGAAACATTAGATCTTAAGGACAAAAAATAAATTTTGTAGAAGTCAAACTTCTGAATTTTGAAAATATTTTTCTTATATAACTCAGTAAATACATTAAAGGTTGGATTTTGGTCCAACGGCCTCATAACAGACCTACTCTTCCGTCTCCTCGGTCTTTTCTCCATAACATTCCAAAAGGAGAGGGAAGAAACTACATCAACTTGGAAACCAGAATAAGGAAAGCACTAAGAAACCACCAGGAACTCCATGAATCTTGAGCATACATATCATCAGCAAAATCGAAATCGAGTAGCATGATAAGCAACAGATCCAGTTACTAAATCCAAATTTGTTACAATGTTACAACTTACAACATATAAATGAAGCTGATTGGCATATACAATTGTCAAAGGCCACATTTTGGCATCATGATTTCACTGATACACAAGTAAATTGGGAGTTGCAACATTTCACAAACAATCAGACACAAGAATTTCAAGCATAAACAAGTAAGAAAATAAGGAAACAAAGCTAGTACTCCATTTACCTTGAATGTTCTCTTCATTGGCTCATCAACTGCACAGATTTCAAAAAGAGCAATGACAAAAGAGAGATAGCAAAAAATAAGAAATGGGCCATAAATCATAGATCAAGAAGCATAAAAAGTAGAGAGATCAAGGCCAACCGACCTCCCTCCATCAACGCCTCAAACCGATTGATAGCCTCTTGTGGAACCACCGCCATTTCTGCAAAATCAACAAGAAACAAGAAAATTTAAACTAAATATTCACCTTAAAGCTGATAATCAGCTGCATTTTTCAGCAAATTACCTCACTTCTGCAGAAGAGCAGAGGAAGAACAAGGGCATCACACAGAGAGAGAGAAAGGGAGAGAGTCAAGTAAAGATTCCACTTTTATTTCAAGAGCGATAGAGGGATTGGTTGAGAGAGGGAATCCTTCTTCCTCTTTGCCTTGATTAGCCTCTGCAGTTAATTTTCTTTGCTATTTTGCATCACTAGATTGGAATTCTTGCATAATTGATTGAATGCAGACAAATGAAGTTAGAACCACACCACCAGCAGTAAATCAAAGTTTACTATTTTGAGGTACATTGGACACAATGCAAACTTTTCGGTTTGAGATAATGTAAACTATGAAAAAAAATTAAACTAAAAAATAAAAGAGAAAATATGCATTTGTGGGAGGAAATTAAATACTCTTACCAACTTGCTTTCTGAATTAGTTTATGCCGCCGACACAATTAAAAAATGTAATGAGATTGGGTAATTTTCATGGTCAACATTTCGACTTTCTGAATAAAAAAAATTGTTGAGATATCTAAATTTACAGTGTGTTTACTTTACTCCAATCAGAGTTTGTGAAATTTAATTAGAAACATTATATTTTAATTTTGATGTTAATGAAGTGGATGCATTGGAGTGTGCATGAATATTGTTAATTAGGGCATACGTAGCGCCGTATTTAAGTAAGTGGATGTATATCTAAAATCGCTGAATACGTGTGTTGCTACGAAAAGAAGAGCACTCGGTACTTGCGCACGTGTGTGTATATGATCACGTTGACGCATTTAATGGAAGTGGCCAACTGTCGCGTGACACGTGAATGCTCGTCGATTTTAATTTTTTTTTAATGCTAATCCAAATTCACACTTAAAATTTTGTGGTTCTTATAATTCATCTCCTCTCTTTATATTTTGTTTTTTTTTTCTCTCTTATATTATGTAGTACTACTTTTTAATTCAAATTATAGTATTTTTCAATTATATAGTATGAAGTAATTTTTATTTCAATTATTTAAATTTCTTTTTTTGATGAAATTATACTAGTAATACTTTTGTTATTTGTCGAATGAATAGTAGTAGTATAATCTTAAAGAATCTAGTGTTCAATGATTGTAGATGGTATGAAAGAGCACGCGAATATATAATGCTGAAACAATGGTTGCAAATAGTGTGGAAGAGCACATGATTATATAATGCCGAAACAACGATTATATAATGTCGAAACAATTGGTTTTCAAAATTAAAATCTCCTTAGCCTTAAACATGGTGTATGATGTGTTGGGCTTTAATGAGACATATTTCACATGTTTTTCTTCATCAAATTCCTTGAGTTATTCATCACATAAATTCTATTGGCTTCACCATTACTAAGTAGTAATTCATACATGGCTTTTGTTTGTTGACGCAAATAGTTCAAAAATAGAGTAGTGATGACAATTGACAACCATACAAATTGAGAAATTTTAAATCATTATTGACATTTAATTTATTTTACCATTTATTTGAATCATTCCTTTAACCGGATAGCATTAATCGGCAATTTAATATACTTTAAACTTTATTATTATTATTATTATTATTATTATTATTATTATTATTTATTTATTTACAGAATCTTACTCCTACTATGCATGAATATGATAGTTGTATAAATTAACAAATTATTACTAACAACTAACAACCTGGCGTGTTACATGCTTGATGATATCACGTGGCTTAAGATATAGTACTTAATTAGTTATATAGCATAAAAAAATTTATAATCACTGTATGTAATTAATAATTACTCCCTTACTGCAATGTCAAAATTGGGCTAGCGTTGACTTGACGACTTGACTTGCATTATAGACCAGGACTTATTCCTTGTTTGACAATGGACTCACCAGATTCCGTTTTTCTTTTGGAATGGAATCACTAAATTTTGTGAAATTTTACTCCATTTTCATAAGTTTTGAAAATAAAATATTAAATTATAAAATTCATTTTTCCCAATTATTATTTTATTAAAAATAAAAAATAAAACTTATTTTATTGAAACAAGCATCCTTTTGAGCATCAACAAGATAAGTTGTTTTGTACTAGTACTACATTGATGAGACAACTGTAAAATTCGGTACTCCCTCCGTCCCTGATTAAGAGTCGCACTTTGACCGGGCACGAGTTTTAAGAAATGTAAAGGAAAATTGATTGAAAAAGTTAGTGGAATGTGAGACCAATTTTTTTATATTGGTTTTATAATAAAATGTGGGTGAATTGAGTTAGTGGAATGTGGAACCTACTTACTATTTATGGTAAAAATGAAGTGTGACTCTTAATTGGGGATGGACCGAAATGAAAAAATGTGACTCTTGATCGGGGACGGAGGGAGTAGATAGTATTTTCAAATTTTATGGAGAATTTTATCAAAATTCGAGATAAATTATTGATTTACTAGCTCTCTTAATTTGAAAATCAATAATAGTAGGACTTTGACCATATCGATGAGATAAAACATTTTCACACTATATGATATTATCGACAATAATTATTAATTGTGACAATTTAACCCAAAGCTGATTAATGTCTTCAAACACAATCAACTTTTTTCATCAATAAGCAATACGTACAACACCTCCTAATCCTAATCACAGGGCGTTCAATTTAATGTGCTTATTCATGGTGTTTCAATTCAAGATCACTAGTGAAATGTAAAACTACGAGCCTAAATTGCAATAAGAGATTTAATATCCAATAACTTTTCGAAGTGCTAATTGAAGTATATCTCATTTAATGATTTAATTACAATAGTAACTAGGGTAATTGTTAATTTATATGTACATTGATTCCATATTTTTTTGTTGGCTTGGTACATAGAATAGTGAGTTCATAGAACATTCATAAATGCGATATTAGATTATCAGAGACAAATGTGTGAAATGTTTGCACAGAGCCACAGACAATTCAGATACATATAGTATCATCGGCTGATGCTCGGGGAGAATAGTTTGGTTGTTTGAAAACTATGACATTTATGTTTTTTTAATTAGATTAGAGTGATTAGTAAATAACTCAATTCATGTAGGAGGTCGGAAATTACGCTGTGGGATACAGGAAGTATTAAACTTCGTAACTTTTTTGGTTGATTTTCAAAGTTACATGATAGACCAGAATTTGATAAAATTTCATAAAAATTTTTTTAACAATTTGCCCAGCATAAAGTTATGTGGAATTTTAATTGTATGTGGAATTAAATCAAATAAAAAAATGAATTAAACTACATAATACAGAGTATAAAATGTACTAGTATTTATTTTGAAATAAAATAAACTTTAATAACCAATTTGATATACAAGTAATAGTTTAATACTACTAATATATTTATGAAATTAATTCGAATTATCATTGTTACGGCATAAAAAACATAAGTTATGATTCTTCTTAACTTGAAAAAACTAATTAGTTATAAATAACATGCATGTATTATGAATAGTTAGATCGTACTGTATCGAAAATGAAATGTATTTCTTGACATGCAGAATGGAACGATTCAAGACTTCTCTGATGTCATGTTTACCTAATAAACCCAAAATATATGACTACTTGACTCTTGCAGTACTATTTGCGTAGAATTGCATGTATGTTAACAACCTGAGTCATTGAATATATATATATATATATATATATATATATATAATGAGCTCTGATGAACCTTTCTTAAAGACTGAACTAGATACTAAATTTGGACTATTCATTTTCTTAATCTTATGGTTAGGATTAATTTAATATTTTATTTAATAAATACTTTTTTATTTTTGTTTTATTTAATTTTTTTTTTTTTAAATAATTTTTTTAAAAAAAAATTATTTTTTTTATTCAATAAAAACTTGCATGTTGGAGTAAATAATGAACTATATTCACTGCATAATGAACTAAATGAAAGTATGTTATGAAGTAAATTTTCGCATTCATTACATACCGAATTTACTTCAACGGAAAGATAATTATGTCATAACACATTATGGAGCAATAATAAACTAATGGAATGAAGTAATAGCATGACTGAATGAAGTAATAGATTAACAGGATGAAGTAATGAACTAATGGAATGAAATAATAGCATGACTGAATGAAGTAACAAGTTCATTACTACTGCTTGACGTTTAACACAGTTAACATTGTATTTCAATAAAATGTCATATTTACTTCATTACTAACATTCATTTGGTTCATTATTTATTGAATATAGTTCATTACTACCGCTTACGTTTAACACTAAAATTTGTTGTATCATTATTTCAATAACATGCCAAAATTACTTCATTACATACTTCATTTAGTTCATTATTTACTCCGATAAATTTTTATTGAAGAAAAAAAAATTAAAAAAATTAAAAATAAATAAAAATTAAAATTAAAAAAAAGTTTTATTGAATAAAATATTATATTAATTGTAAATTAATTCTAACCACAAGCTTAAGAAAATGGATGGCCCTAATTTGGTCTCTAGTTCGGTCTTCAAGAGTGAATTTGTGGATAATAAGACTATGTTTTCTTATCCTAAAATTAATTGCAGAGTTTATAGGAGAGCAACGATGTATTTTTAATCAAATTTGAGAATACGTAGTTTGGTTCAAACGTTTACATTTTCGGGGTGTTACACATTTGGCAAGAGCATAAGACATCGAGCGTAACTCATGTTTTCGTTACATAAAATGGCTATTGCATTCAAAATCCGCAGCCCCTTGGGCGTGAAAAAACAATGAGATATGTGTAACATAATAATGTACATATAAGAAAAATATTTTTAAAATGCAAACTCATACTTCATCCGTTCCATAAAAATACGTGCATATCTATTTTCATCCGTCCCACAAAAATATGTGCATTCCATTTATGGAAAGTTATCCCAATTTATTACCTATATACATCAACCTGTTTACAACTTATACCACCTTATACACTACTAATAATGTGAGTTTCACCATCCACTAACACTACTTTAATTACTCTTCTCGTCACATCTCTTTACCAATTTTGTCTTAATTCTCGTGCCATATCAATTGCTCATATTTTTATGGGACGGAGACAGTAATAAACTTTACCTAGGGGGGAAAATGCTTGGGACTTTCAATTCGCTTATTGCCATAATAATATTATTTGGATCGACAGCTTTAAGCGAGTATAAATATTTGGTTTTCGTTTCATACTTGTTGCCACCATCTAGAATGATTTTATAGTTGGAAGTGTTTTTTTTTATTGTTCGTCCATGCATTGTTATTTGGATCGGTTGCCTTTAGCAATTGTAGATATTTTGGTTTTTGTATCACACACTTCATGCCATCACCTTCATCCATATTGTCTGCAGCTGGAGTGAGATTTTGGAATCATCCTCTTAAATCACATAGGGACGTTTAGAGCAGAGGAAGAGTTCGCGACATATGACATCTCCAAATCTTTCATTAATCCTATTCTCCTGTCATATTTTGTAATACATAATACTATAATTAGTATCTGACAACAGAATATATAATATTAACAATGCCATTCAGTGACTTTTTCAAGATCCGCTAATCTCCCCAATATTTTTGATCATGTCTTTTATCCCGTCAGATGATAACGTCAAATGATAAGATATATTATACTATAGTTTATCCAATTAGTCATTCTTACAGTAATATCTCACTTCAAATAGTCGCTTAATGCATATTATGAATAATTTTTACCTTGATGACATTTTTTTTTGGAATCTTTGAATTGTTCCATAAATTGCATTAGAGAGACACCACAATCATGCCTGTAACAAAAAAATATAAATTATTAACGTGAAAGAAACAAATTATTTGACAAAAACTATGGTATGAAACACACTCATTCGGTTAAATTATTTGACAAAAACTATGGTATGAAACACACTCATTCGGTTTGTACGGATAAGTCTCCTCAATCAATTTTTCAATGGTCATGATCAACCTTCCACGATAGCACATTTTTCCAATGTCATCCATACCAACGATATAACTAACACACATCCATCGTCCTTCTTGCATTCTGCTTTTTAAAACACTAATCACAAATTATCTATGCAAGAGCCCATCTTCACCAAGTCGATGAGAGAGAACAGATGGGAACGCTACAACTACAAACTCGCCTAGATGCAATTTATAAGAGGCATTTGTAATTTAATACTTAGTAGTTATTGGTTTTAGAATATAAACGGATTTGTCATTAATTTAAATAGGTTACAAGTGTATTGAATAAGACATGCATCTAATTACTGAGAAGTATCTGGCACACTAGAGTATTAAACAAAATACGAAAGTACTCCCTCCGTTCCGGATAATTCGGGTCATTTTGATCGGGCACGGGTTTTAAGAATTGTAATGAAAAGTGGGTTGAAAAAGTTAATGGAATGTGAGTCCTACCTTTATATATTAGTTTTATAATAAAATGTGAGTAGGAATGAGTTAGTGGAATATGGGTTCCACTACTAAAAATGGTAAAAGTAAAATGGGACAAATTATATGGGACGGACCGAAATGGGAACTAGGACGAATTATCCGGGAGGAAGGAAGTAATATATAAACAAAATCTACATATATTTATCAATAGCGGGGATAGCTCAGTTGGGAGAGCGTCAGACTGAAGATCTGAAGGTCACGTGTTCGATCCACGTTCACCGCATTTTCTTTTATTTCTACCAATAAATGCGAATTCTCCTTTTTACCCCTCAAAATGACAGTTTAATGCTTCCGAATTCTCTTTTTTATCCCTCAAAACAGTTTAATGCTATCACAAATTCACAATCCATTTAAACATATAGTAACTCATTTTTCAAGGATTAATTTGAAACTCAACTTACAACTCTAGCTCCTCAATTTATAAGCTCAATTATTCAAGCCTTTTGACAAATTATAACTTCTTACACCTAACACCTTACAAAATCTTGAACATATTAAAACCTCTAAAATAAGCATAGCCAAACACGCCCTAAGCAATGTGCAGTTGTATATGGTTGAAGAAAGAGCAACACACAGAGACAGAGATGGATAAACATTAAAGACTAAACAGATGATGAAAACACCATTTATAATTTGGTCCTACATTTCCTTGAATCCAACAACCTTCTTTCCCTACCACAAATTATACATATCACTTCAATTCTGTAGCTATCCAACCTCAAACAATCCACCTCCACACACTCATTTCTCACACCTTTTGCCACTAGAAGAAATCAAACTCAAGATACTTGTCACTTTTCTGATCACCACCAGGAGCAGCAGCAGCGGCAGCCGCCTTTTCGTTGCCCGGTGCTGCAGCGGGGACAGGCAGCCGCTCGTAGTCGACAGGCTTCGGGATCTCCGGTGGGGTGGCACAACGTATCAGCGCCCAGTTCACCCCTTCGAAGAAAGGGTGCTGCTTTATCTCCGTGGCGCCTCGTTTGTAGGCCAGCCTGTGCTGAGGCTCCTTCACGAGTAATCCTCTTATCAAGTCCCGAGCAGCGAAGCTGACAACGGGCGATTCCGGGAAGCGGAGAGGCTGCCCTACGACGTTGAATAGTGTGGCTCGGTTGCCGGATCCCTTGAAGGGAGTTTTGCCGAATAAGAGCTCGTATAGGAAGATGCCGAATGTCCACCAGTCGACTGCGCTTCCGTGGCCTTCGCCTTTGATGATCTCGGGGGCCAGATACTCGTGTGTACCGACGAAAGACATCGACCGGGCGTTGCTTGGCTCGGCCATCAGCTCGGGCAAGGGGCTCACTTGGTTGCCGATTTCGTTTTTGTTCTTGGGCTTCTTGTCCTTCTTGGATTTGCTGGAGAAGAGACGCGGAGAGAAGCACGATGTTGGGACGACGCACGATGGCGTAATGCAGGATGGTTCGATGCAAGCTGGTTGGGCACAGTAACTGGGGGTTTTGCGCTGGGGGTCGGTGTCGAGAGAGGAGGTCTTCACCAGAGTAGGGCTGACAGCACAACGAAGTGAGAGATCAAAGTCTGAGAGCATGATATGGCCGTCGTCCCTGACAAGGACGTTTTCTGGCTTGAGATCGCGATAAACGATCCCAAGCATGTGTAAATACTCCAACGAAAGCAGCACTTCTGCAACATAAAACCTGACCAAAGAAAAATGAGAATAATTTAGGAGCTCAAACCTTTTTATTTGTTGATATCTCCTCATTTTACCAATCACATATGGCATAAAAATGAAATCTTTAAAATACATGCAGTCAAATATATGGCATAGTAACTTCATTTGATCACAAGATATATAAGGCTACTTAATTAATTGACAGAAGCAACCAAATATGTGAGAATTACTTAACAAACTCAGTATTTTACTCAGCAATGTTGTGTTAAAGCCACTTTCGATTATGGTGGATATAAACAGATCCACGCGTGCACAATTGAAAGGTTCGAAGATGACAGCATGATGCAAGGTAGTAAGATATGAAACTAAATGAAGAAAAGCTCGTAATGATAAGATCTATAGCACTGAATAGTTCTTGAAGCCTAACCCAAAACCCCCAAAAATGGAGGAAGAAGAAGAAAAAGAAGAAAGAGCATCTGAAAAATGGATACGGAGAGGGTAAACAATAATGGTAAAGAGAAATATTGTCTACCAAAAAGTTGCTCCGAGAAACATGGGAGGGAGACTACAAAACCATATAAAGACTTGAGGGTGCATTGGAAATTTGGAACAATAGTCTTGGGATAGAAAAGTCACAAAACTTAATCTTTTAAGTGAGGTTCAACCAACAGAGAGATTCGACAGTCTATGCATTACTGAGACATTGAAAACTGATGAATATCGAAGGTATATATGTGTCTGGTTTTAGCAAATTAACACTGCAGAAAATTAGTTTTATGACAATAATAAGCATGATATGACTGTCAGATATGCTGAAAATGTAGAGCCAAATTCCATTCTAGTTTTGCTAAAGAGTTCATATGGTTAGAAAATATCTTACTTGACTGCTTGTTCGGAGAAATATTTTCCTTGCTGTCTCTGTCTAAGAGTGTGTAGGTCTCCTCCTGGGCAGAATTCCATGACCAAACATGAAAATTTATCGGTTTCAAAATGGATGTACAGAGTCGGAAGGAAGGGATGGTCGAGGGACTGGAGTATCTCTCTTTCAGTCTGAGCACGGAGAAGCTTCTTACGGCCAGCTAAAGATGCCTTGTCCATAACTTTCATTGCGAAATAACATTTAGTTCCGGTCAACTCAGCCAGATAAACACTCCCGATATCTCCACAACCTAATCTTTTCAGCAGCCTGAAATGGCTCAATCCAATTACACCATCTCTGGATCGAAGTGCTTGGATGGCTTCCCATCGTATGTCGTTTGCTTTATGGGGTTTGTTGATACCGCTACTAAAGCTGCTACAGGTGCTCTCATCACTCACATCACTGCCAGTGCTTCCACGGCACACGCTGCTCTTCCCACTCTCGAGCTCTACTCTATCGCTCACTTTGGCACTTCCACTAGTTTTTGCTGGTGCATCACTAATCTTTGCAGAAACGGAGCTGTTCTTCGCACTGCATGGATTAGATATTTTCTTTTCTTGATCCTCAGAAGTTTCGATGGAGACTTCATTCTCGCGTACATCAACATCTCCAGCTGTGGACACTTGCTCAGATTTGGAATCTGAGTGACCAGGTGACACATTCGACGAATCCTCAAGATTAATTTGAGATAGTTTGGACTCAACATCTTCTCTAGGCTCCCCAGTAGTATCCATACCAGATTCTTCAGCCTTCTCTGGTTTACTCAGCTTCGGCTTGTTAGTCTTTAGGGGCAAAGATTTGAGATCATGCGCCGTGACTGCATAATGAGCGCCGACAGCTTTTTGCTGCAATCCCAGGTGATTCCTAGAGCCAGTCTTCGAGGCCATCACTGAAACAATAAGCTACTCTTTTAAGACTTAGATACAACAAAAACACTGCATAACGGCTACAATCGCTATAATGCCCACGATAACACCCCAAGCATTTTATCTCCAACTCTGTGGAACAACAACCCTGTCAATTGAAATCACCAACAAGTAAATCTCTTGACATAACTAAAGAGGGAAGTTTGTTCAGTCAATCAAAATTACCAACAAGCATAACCATCAAGTGTTGTGCAAGATTTAAACATCAAAAATCAGAATATCATAGCATCAAACAGAGATGAACAAACTCAAGAGATTAGCTAGTACCAGAAAGATTAAAAGCCCACAAACTCAAAAGCTTAAAAAGCAAAACTGGAAAAGGAGTCTATGAAGCATCAATAGATAGAGAGATTGAAAAAGGAATTCCAAAAGGAAGCTAGGGAGAGTGATGGCACAATTTGAGAATTACTAGTCAATCACAGAACACACCACAAAATTACTTTTTTTCCCCAAAAAAAGAGGCTTTAACAGAAGCATAAAAAAATCCAAGCCCACTTCCAGTAAACCTGAAAAGACGAAACCTAGAAAACAAAATTCACATAGGGAATCGAGGACCACCAGAAAGAAACGAAAAAATGGCAGTGAATCAAGTCAAATGCAACAGTTTCTATGATGGCATGCGATTATTCAAAATTCAAGAAACACAATCAATCAAGAAACACAGAAATTCACACACCCACATAAAAATCAGATCTTGATCACACACCCACCACAGATCTTAACATAAAAATCAAATCTTGAAAGCTGAAAACACAAGGATGGAGAAAAATCACCTAAACTCGCAATGATCAGAGATTATTCCTCTGGGCTTAGAGCTTTGGCAGTTAAAAATCAGTATACAGAGACAGAAAACGGCTCCATACACGGCCTCGTTCCGTTGTGTTTGGCGGATTATGGGGTGTGTCACAAGTGGAGGAGAGAGAGATTCAATGAAAATTTGGATGCTCAAAGACTCTTACCTTTTATTAGGAGAAGAGAATCATCATCACTGTGAGTGTGTGGACGGTCAAAGCTACTGAAAATCACTACTAATCACTTTACTAAAACGGTTAAACCCCATTTTTTATGGTTTCCCTTCTTTTTATCTTTTTGAAATGTGTGTTTAGCTTAAATTTTTTTTCCTTTTAATTTATTTTTTGTCGTTTTCTCTATAATAAATTAATAATACTGCAAAAACTAAAGTGGGACATGTAACTATTGGGCGAAATCAATCCCATCTGAGCTGTCACATGTAAATATGTAATCGATTATTGAAATTATCATTACAAAATTATTGAGTTTGTGAACTTTTCAATTTTTATCTTAGCTTCTTTCTTAGTAGTATATGAGTGGAGCTAAAAACACATAGGGCATGAGCAAATTCTTAAATTTAATTGTTAACGATTCTGGAAATAAATAGGAGTACTATTTTCTGACATAATTAAATGAGTAATAAAAAATTGCTAAGAAATGGAGTAGTATATTATAAAATCAGATGAGAAGACACAAAATTAGATGAAAGAATGAGAAGTGCTTCACATTAATGTAGAAAAAGAAGTTAATCAAAATAAGATTAAAACGGTTCTTAATCTATAATGCATTTCAATAACGGTAGTGAATTTTATTGTCATTGAAAGAAGTCTATACATATGTAATTGTAAATAGTGCTTTATATCCCTATTTTTCAGCCTATTTATAATGTGTAGTACCATTTTTTGTTTTTTTTATCCAAATGTAACAAACTTTTACTAGCATTTTTCACAAATTTGGTTATGTCTTGTTATACTTTGAGGTTGATTCATCTCAATTCTCAACACATAAAACGACATCATTTTAACAAAATATATGAAATACTATTAATAGTGTCCCTTGTCCCAACTTTTAAAATATTTTAAAATTCTCTAACTTTAAGCTAATTTCATGAAATATCCAGATTTTAAAATGTCTCATTTTTAAGAAAAAAACATTTTTGGGACAGTTTTTGGAACACATTAAGAGTGGACAGTTGAAAAAAGAACATTAGAAATGTGTTCAAAATACTTTAAAGTTGAAAACATAAAATATTACTATTAATGAAAATTGGACTGAAATAAGAAATCAATCTATATTTACAACAGAAATGGCACAGATTTAAGAAGTATTAAGTGATTTAATTTTCAAACTTAAAAAGTGCTCTCTTTTTCCTTTTACTTGGAAAGGAAAATCAAGCAGTGATATTCAGATCTTAATTATCATATTTTAGGAGTACTACTTGTTTTCTTTTCTTTCCAAAAAATCTTGTTCAATTACATAGGGATGGAACATTCAAAATCTGACTCCCACCCTCCGTAAATTAAATATAAAAAAATGTCTAATGATATCAACAATTAGCGATGGAGTCAAATTGGTCAATTATGATTGTTTTAACGTATGGATAATTGGGTGCACCATATTAATCTCAAGTCAAATTAGATGAAAATAAAAAATTGAAAACAGCCGAACCCAAACAGGTCCCGAATGTGACAGTGATTGACTTAGTATTATTATCCATATTATTCAACCCAATGGACCATCCGTGACAACGAAATCATGATGATGCATCATGCATGAATGAGAATGAGAATGAGATGAGCCCTCCTTACCCGACGTCCTTCCCGTCACCACAAATCGGTTTGCACTTTACAGTGTGTGGTGACGGCGATCAACGAAACACGTCTATCTAGCAATATAATATTGTTATCATACATAATTTCACACGCAGTACATAAAATGAGTTGTTTCTTTCCTTTTCACATTAATAATCATACGGATTGCTTTTGTTGAATTGTTTTTCCTATTCTAAATATATTGTGGTGTATTTATCATGAATGTATGGATATGAATGGCCTAAGTCCATTATTGTGTTTGTTGTCGTTGTAGTGTTAGGCAAACATGTCCCAATATCCAGAATGACATTACTATCTTCGGACAAGGCACCAAATTTGAACTTCCCCATCTCCTTTTACACGTGCATGCGCGTGTGAGTTTATACATACATACATACATACATACATACATACATACATACATACATGATCGTGTTAGGATGATAACTGCTAGCTTAATGTGATAACTCGTCAATTCAGTATATTAAAAATGTCAACACAGTGAAATCAATAGTCAACTATGTCTTCGTGTTCATTTGTATTTTCCTATACTGAATTGACGAGTTTACGAAATTATCACATTAAGCTAGTTATCATTTGATTTACATACACATACATATGCATAGCTTATGTAAGATTTTGATCTGGGATTATTTAAGAATTCATTCTATTCCCCAAGACTAACTTCTGCAAAAATAAATGCAAGAACTTGATACCTAAATTATTAATAAAAAGGGAAAGAATTTATTACCTGTGTTTGGAAAAGTATTTTTTCTTTATCCATAAAATTTGCTGGAACACCTGCAAGAATCTCATTGTTGTTGGCCCACAAACACAACCGGTTCATTTCATCTGTTTCTTTATTCCTTCGATTTTTCCCCTTTCCCTTCATGTCTGCACATGGTTAGGAAGATTGTGATGAAGATATGAATGAAAGCAATTTTTGTTGTTTCAGTTGCTCGTGTATTTTTATTGGCTAGTCAACCAAAATCTTGTGATTCTGATAGGAATCTGCATATGATAATAGTAGAATTTAACAAAAATAAAACAATTCTGATTTTTTTTCTTTCTATTTTGTATGTATGAAAAGATAATTCAAATAATGTTATGGATGATAATTGGCCTAATTCAACTCACATAATTATTCAATTTTGGAATTAGATTTACTTAATTACTAGTATTACTTACACATTTTGACACTAAAGACTGATTTTTTTTTTTTCTCAGTTCAACTTGGTTTATTTAATATGGCAAAACCAAGATTTTGTAGACTACGTAATGCTGGTATATGCATAGCTTTATGTAGGTGTCCATGTTTTATGGTTGGCTTAATGAATATTTATATTTTTTGATTGGAAATGTTTTGTAGTATTTGTAAATAGAACTCTTCTTGAAGATCTGGTTGAGAAAAGGGCTGTTCTCAAAGATGTATGTGGGGGCAATAGCACATTATGTTAATCATCTTTGTGCCACATCCAGCATGGAGAGAGAGGGAGAGAGAGGTCCCAAATCTCAATAAATACGATCCAAAAGATGAACATGGCATATGCTCACCCATGCAAGTGAAAGAGACTTCAACTATATAAGTGGCCAATTTTACTATCTTAATTATTTATTGCATGAATAACATAAAAAAATAATAATATGGTTGGTGCGAGGATTCAACACCTTGTTTCTTAAATATGAGATCAAGGACTCAGATTTCTGTTTATATAAATGGAACAAACCAGTTGGCCAGTCTCTTACCGTTTAATGCGCTAACAGTTAAAGCATGAATTTGTCCTCTAGCTATCGATGAAAGGGCTATCTTGAGAAAAAAAAATGAAAAGAGAAAGAATAATTTGTAGAGTAAGGTCAAAACTGGTCCTGAACATTATGCCCATTTTATGATTTTGGTTCTATACTTTATCTTTTGAATTTTTGCATCCTGAACATCTCAACTTGGATCACAATTGGTCATACACTAACAATTTCGTCAATTATTTTAATAGTTTTAACCCGATTTTGACTGATTTTTAAACGGTGTTAACCCGAATGGGACTGTTTAAACCATCAAAATCGGTCAAACTCGGGTTAAAACCGTTTAAAAATTGGCGGAATTGTTAGTGTATGACCAATTGTGATCCGAATTGAAATGTTCAGGATGCAAAAATTCAAAAAATAAAGTATAAGACCAAAATCATAAAATGAGCATATGTTTAGGACCAGTTTTAGCCTTTACTCTAATTTGTATTATTAATAATACAGCTTGTAAAATGAGAATTTCAATATTATTTTACTATAGAATATCTTATTTTATAATGTAATATTAATTATATATAGTGTATTAATTGAATTAGAAAAAATTGAACTATTAATGATACAGGTTGTAAAATGAGAATTTCAACATTATTTTACTATAGAAATTCTTATTTTATAATGTAACATTAATTATAAATAGTGTATTAATTGAATTAGAAAAAGGCGAGAAATTGGTAGTAGTGCTCGAGTCTTCCAAGACCTCATTAATTACTCCATGTATCTTATACACAACTGTAAATAATAAAAATATTTGAAAAAAAATTAAAAAGGATGAGAGTGTAATAGAAAACTCCAAATATCACAAAGCTCCAAGCATGGATGCGCGAGCTCTACCATGCCTCTCTACACATGCAACATTGGTAAAAACATAACCACATCATCACCATACCATAATCATCATCATCAATCATCATGTAGATGACTATGATGATAATACCTAAATTAATCCAATTCAAGAGAAAATTGAAGAATTTGTTACGTAACTCCACAATCCCTATGTTTGTTTAAACAATAAATAGAAATAAAAAATTGTATATAAATTACAAACTATAATTTCAAAATGAAAGGGATGCATATGATTTTTTGAGGATCCACAAAACAGCATGCACATGATCGTCGCACGTGGCATGCATGTGCAACGTGGTCCCAGGTTGAACCCTGTTGGCTGTTGATTAATTTACAAATCCTATTTTGTATTATTATAGCAGTATTTTTTATTACTACTATTTTTTATTTTGGTATATTACAAAGCAGTGGAATATATTCCGTGGCTACCTTTTAGGAATTTTTATAAGTTAATTACATTGCTCGAAGCACATGGTAAACAGTATACTTTAGTGCCTAATTTTGGAATTTTCCAAACCCTATACTTTATTTATTCCTCAAACTTCTGACAAACTAATTTCCCTAACTAAATCTAAACATAATTAATATGTTTAATTTGGTGTCCAAATCAAGATTTTGGGCCGCATAGATCCGTCATCCGTTTCTGAATTTTATTTTGAATGATTGTATACCAATATAAACGTTAACTACATATGTGAACTTACTATATTTAAAGTTTATAATGAGAATTTTTGCAGTTCAAATTAGCGAGTTGAATGCTAATATTTAGGGGTCAATTTAATCAACAAATTCATATTGGTGAATACACTCATTAAACTACTAGCTCCAGTAATGGTCTAAGCAGGCTACCTGCTTACATAAAATGATAAAAGTAAGAGTAAATGATTGATTTTGTTTTATCATTTGAGATGTTTATTTGAAAATATCCCTCACTATATCTCACAGCAGTATTAAAAGTAAGTACCGTTTAGATAATTACTAGTAGTAGCATTTAGCATTCATTGTCTCGTTTATAAGAATAAAACACTATGTAAATAATTTTTGTCGATTGAAATATCAGTATGACAACCAAAAGTCCAAAACTACACCTCAATGACCCAAATTATGCATCAGATATCCAAATGTACACATCGATTATCCAATCGGCATGTAATTTCAGCTTCTAAGTCAATATATCAATCGCTAAATTTTTTGCTAACATTTTATTCCCAAAAATGAAACGATAGATTAAATGGTATGACGTACCTTTTTCAAACAAATACCACAAACAAGGGGACGAAATTGACCATAATAAGTAATAACAACAAAAATTAAATCATAATCATCTATAAACTAATGTAATTTTGAGTTTAGTCATATATACTTAATAAAAAAATATAACAAATTTTCAATGCCCTATACTTTTAGTATTGTGCATACATAATCATCAATTTAGTCGGCTATTTCGCTATCACGGTCAAAACTAAAACAGATTGAATTGAATAGAAATAAATGAGATCTCTCAAACTAATTTTTCCAACTCATAACTTTAATTCAGTCTCTTTCAAGATTAATTGATAAAGTAATAATCAAGAAAGATCATCTTAATGAGCCGTGTAAAAGTCTAAGTCTGATTCATAAATCATAGCCAGTAAGCTCAGTTCATAATTTGACCATTTCCCCACAAAGCTGAAACTTGGGCCCATTAATCACTGATATATGTGACGTTACAAAGAAATTGGAAACCCAAAATAGTAATTTGGAAAACAAATTGGGCTTTATTTCACCGATTTAGATCAACATTTTCTTTATCCTAAAGAAACCGCAAGCAATTTTTAGCTTATTTATTTATTACATCAAAATATATGTCATATCACATGTTTAGTTTTAACAAAATATGGCCCTATAAATTTATCATGAAATGGAAATGAGATATTTAAAATGGAACAATCCAAGATGGAAAATTATAAGAAGAATTTTAGTTACAATTTGATAATTTATTAATAGTTATTATTGAATTAAGTTGATAATGAAAAAATTAAAATTAAAATACATATCATAAGTAGTTGTGTCAAACACATTTGCAGCGAGAGCAGTCTTCTAGTAGCTCACAATCTTGCTAGATTATTTTAGAATTTTTATATGTGCATGAATGGTATGAATCTCCAATAATTGTAGAAGGTTTCTCTTTTTATCATGCATTTATGATAAATAATAGGGAAAATCATACAAACCATACAAATTAAATCATAACTTTACTATAATGTGTTATGCGATGAATTTCTTTGATCATGTGTCGCTGATTTCATGAAATAACACTAATGGGACGTTGATGTTAGACCTGCCTAAGGTTTACCGAAATGGAGGTTAAAACCAAAACCGGACGCCGGTTACGGTTTCAAATCGAAACCGTCGATTTTTGAACCGTGGTTCGGTTTAAGTTCAAAAATTTTAGAATTGAAACCATGCCGGAACCGCGAAAAACCATCAAAAAACAGTAAAACCAAGCCGGAACTGAAAAAAACCGGCGGTTTGGAACCATGAAAAAACCCAAAAAAAAACTGGAAAATCACCGGTTCGGAAACGAAACCGAAACTGGAACCGCTAAACACCCTCGCGGATCGGTTCCGGTTAGGCAATTTCCAAAACCAGACCGGAGGTTCTGAACCGTAACCACCGGTCCGGAACCGTGAGCACCTCTACTTGATGTGGATTAAACCAGATGAAATAGACCTAGACTAAAGCGTTCAGAAGAACCGCGTGGTTGGAAAAATTATAGGCTTCCCCAAAACCACCAATTTTACCAAAAAAATAGTCGCACGAGACATTGTGAATTTTAAAATTATTATATCTTTATCTAATAATATTTTGATGAATTTTAAAGTACTATATCTTTACCTAGGGGTAGGTCGATACGATATATCGTATCGAAAACATTGTATCGTGTATCGCATCGAAAATATCGATATGAGAGAATTTCATATCGTTATCATATCGAAAGTTTCGATATATCGAACTTTCGATATGGATAATATCAATATCATTATCGTACCGAAATTCGATATATCGAACTTTCGATATGGATAATATCAATATTATTATCGCACCAAAATTCGATATATCGTACTTTACGATATATCGAAATATCGTTATCGTATCAAATCGAAAAATATAATTACAAAATAGAAAAATAACACAAAAATTAAATGGATTTATATATATTTATAATTTTAAACTTCAATATTTATTGAATTTCAATATGTTTTAATATATCCTATATATATCGTGTATTCGATATAAAACGATATATCGAAAATATCGATATATATCATATATTCGATATAAAATGATATACCGCGATGTAAGGAAATTCATATCGTTATCGTATCGAAAACTTACGATATGATATCGTATCGTATCGAAAAATACGATATATCAAAAATTCGATAATTTTTCGATATTTTTCAATACGATACGAGCGATATATCATTTTTTCGGTATTTTTTCCCAGTCCTATTTTTACCTCATAATATTTTGATCGTTTAGAAGTGAATTATAATTCCCCCGCCCACCATTTAAGGATGTGTTTTAACTATGTGTGAATTTTAAGAAATTGTTTGAGTTTGAATAGATTAGTGGACAATAAACATTAGTGATATGTGAATCCCCCTTTTATATAGATGTGACTTGTGAGCTCTATTTATCAAAAATGAAAAAATGAGTTTTTAAATCATGGACAGTTCCAAAATGGCAAAATAAAATATTACTACTCCCTCTTTTTCATAGTAAGAGCATCCGCAATGGTCGGCTAGCGACCGGCTAGCCGATTCGTCGCGCTAGCCGATCGGCTAGCCGAACCATTGCAATCGGCCAGCGGCAAATCGGCGAGCGCATCGGCGTGGGCTGGCCGATCGCTCGTCGCTAGCCGATGCGCTGGCCGACCGGCTAGCCGCCATTGCAGCGGCCCGATCGGCCAGCGGCAATTTCCGTTTTTTTTTTTTTTTTTTTTTTTTTTTTAAACCTATATAAACGCGATTTTCGTTTCATTTTCATTTGCACCACTTGTTTTAACGAGTTTTTCTCTCTCTAACTTTCTGTACAAGAGCATTATCGAGCGATGAGTAACGCGGGTAGTAGCGGTGGTGGTGGTGGTGGTAGTGGTTGGGATGCTGAGGAGTACGAACGGAGGATGAACGAGGCTATGAATGCCTACATGGACCGCGAGATGGAGCGGTACATGCGTATGGTGGAACAGCAGGGGATACCTCGCCCTCCACCGGTTATCCACCACCGAGCAGTGATTGAGCGGGATCACGTTGCTGCACACCAGCGGCTGTTCGACGATTACTTTTCAGAGCACCCGCGCTTTCCCGCCAACATGTTTCGACGGCGTTTTCGAATGCGCAGGGAGTTGTTTATGCGCATCGTTGGCGCATTAGAGCGTCGCTATATGTGTTTCCGCTTCAGGCACGATGCGGCTGGCAGACCCGGCCACACACCTATTCAAAAGTGCACGGCGGCAATCGGACAGTTGGCCTACGGAGGCCGCGAGACATGTGGGACGAGTACCTCCACATCGGCGAGTCGTCAACCCTGAAACTGAAGGAGTTCTGTGGGGGTGATTGCCGCTTTCGGTGAGTACCTTCGAAGCCCTATCCCGAAGATTGTCACGAGTTTGATGCAGATGCACGGGGAGAAGCATGGGTTCCTAGATGTTAGGCAAAGATAGCCGTTTCGGTGGAGTGGAAGAAGCTGTGGCGGAAGGGGGCCTACACGACCGGCTACAAGTCAAAGAACCCCACGATAATCCTCGAGGCCGTAGCTGATTACCGGCTGTGGATTTGGCACGCGTATTTTGGGGTAGCCGGGTCGAACAACGACCTCAACGTCCTGAACTCGTCTCCCCTCTTCAACGAGAAGTGTCAGGGCGTCGGTCCAGCCGTCTCTTTTGTTGCCAACGGCAACCGGCATGATATGGGCTACTACTTGGCGGATGGGATATACCCTCGGTGGCCGGTCTTTGTGTTAGATAAGTTAAGTAAATGGAGAATAAAGTGGAAAATGAAGATGATATAGAGATGAAGAGAGAAAAAAGTAAGAGAGAGTAAAATAGGTGTGGAAAAATATGTTGACTTTTACTAAAAAGGGAAATGACTCTATTACTATGGAACGTACCAAAATGATAAAATGACTCTATTACTATGGAACGAAGAGAGTACTGTACGAGGAGCGTAAAATGTATCTTGGACGTTGGTATCATGAAACAGTAGAATACAGTAAGTAATTTTTTTACGCAAAATAGATACTCCTACAATATATTTCAGCAGCGTCTCAATATTTATTTATATTTTCTTGTACAGATTAATAATTTCTGAGAAGCTAAATTTTACGTGACCGAGAATATAACTTTTTTTGTCCATATATTAACATCTAATCCTATTAATCTATTATACCACTTTTTAGTTCCGGTGATTTGTTAATATAACAATACTTATGAGTATTAAATGTAATTATCTCAACATCCGTCAGCTAAAATATTACTATTATGATTCATTAATAGATGACGATTAGCGAAATAACAGTTTTGTAGTACTATATCTTTTAAAAAATAGCCAACTTCAAATTCAATCGTATCAAATAGTAGATCCTACATAATTAAGTATGAAAACAAATGTTCAAACGATCATCTTTTCGAAAGTTGGGAGCATCTTTTCCCACATTGAGACTATTTTCTTAAAATGTGAAAACAAGTTGTGCTTTCTGCATCTCAATGCTTACTATTGAAGAAGAAAATAAAGAGGTTGTGATCACACTCCACAAGCTATTATAAATTTCCAGAAATGATAAATGCTCATATGATAAGCATCAAAGTGTGATGGGGCAGTTGAAGAAAATGGCCAAAAAATTATAGAATCTTGAAAAACTTTTTTGAAGCAAAGCAGAGTTGAGACAAACATAATTTCACCACCTACTGTTTCAAGTATCCATTTCTGGTTGGTAGTGTGTAGGTGTGATGACATCATACTCATAAGAAGAATGAGTTTCTACTCATCATCTTATTTATGGATTGATTAACTAATATAACTGTAACCCTTTCTAAGTATAAATCAATCATTATAAGGTTGTAAGCAAACTTATTGGAATGTAGATTTTGCACCTTTTTTTGCTGGTTGGTTTGTGAGATTGTACTTAGATGGAGACCGATGCAACGAGCCCTGTGTCGTGTGATCCCAAGAAGCCTGTCGATGCAATAGAAACAATCGGTATGATGTTTCCAAATTCAAATTTTTTTATATATATGCATTAAACATGGTATATTCTTGCAGAGGAGGTGAATGATTCTCCAATTGAGGAAGTCCGGCTGACAGTAGCAATAACGGATGATCCCACGTTGCCATGCTTGACGTTTCGGACATGGGTGCTGGGGATAATATCATGTGCAGCTCTAGCGTTCTTGAACCAGTTCTTCGTGTATCGCCAGAACGCCCTCTCTGTATCGTCCGTTGCTGCTCAGATTTTAGTCCTTCCCGTTGGGAAGCTCATGGCCGCAACTCTTCCAACAGAGGCGGTCAAGATTCCCGGAACGAAATGGTCCTTCACTATGAATCCAGGGCCTTTCAACTTAAAGGAGCATTGCCTCATCACCATATTCGCCAATGCAGGCGTGACGGGCGCGTATGCAGTCAACATCATCACCATCATCAAGGCGTTTTACCATCGGAAAATTAATCTCGTGGCTGCAATGCTACTCACACATAGCACACAGGTAGTACTAGTTTTGAAGCTATGTCAGGTATTGTTTTTTTTTTTAACGAAGTTAAGATGTTTTGTTGGAGCAGTTGCTTGGGTACGGCTGGGCTGGAATCTTCCGGAAGTTTCTAGTGGATTCTCCCTACATGTGGTGGCCTTCGAACCTCGTTCAAGTGTCTCTCTTCAGAGCATTGCATGAGGTCGAGGTGAGGCGAAAAGGAGGCCTCACCCGGCTGCAATTCTTCACCGTGGTCTCTGTTTCGAGCTTTTGTTATTACATAATCCCAAACTTTCTGTTCCCATCCATCACTGCTCTCTCCTTTATATGCTGGATATGGAAAGATTCTGTAACAGCACATCAGATAGGAGGAGGGATTCGAGGCTTGGGACTGGGCTCGATCGCGTTTGATTGGTCGACCATTGCAGCCTTTGCAGGCAGCCCTCTAGCAGCCCCCGGCTTTGCTATAATCAACTTGTTGGTCGGCTTCATACTGATAGTCTACGTTATGCTGCCAATAGCCTATTGGAACAACATGTACAACGCAAAGCGATTCCCCATCGTTTCTGCACACGTCTTTGATGCTACTGGAGCGACATACAACACATCAACAATCCTAACTGGGAAGACCTTTGAATTCGACCGGGCGGGATATGATAGCTACAGCAAGGTTAACCTCAGCATCTTCTTCGTGTTGATCTACGGTCTCAACTTTGCAGCCTTGGCTTCTACTGTGTCACACGTAACGCTCTTTCATGGAAGGTAAACATAAAGTAAACATATAATCCTCAAACTGTTCAACCTTGGGACTAATTAGGGCCTTGCTGCAGAACAATCTGGCAGCAGACCAAGGCCTCGTTTCAGGAAAAGTTCGGAGACATCCATACTAGGTTGATGAGGAAGAGCTACGAGCCTGTCCCGCAGTGGTGGTTCCACAGCCTCCTGATCATGGTGGTAGCAATATCCATGCTTGCCTGTGAAGGCTTTGGAAGGCAACTGCAGCTTCCTTACTGGGGCGTAGCGTTGGCTATGACGCTGGCCTTCGTGTTCACCCTTCCTGTGGGTGTTATTGCAGCCACAACCAACCAGGTTTATACACAAGTTTTGTTTCAATATTTAACATTGATAAATACTGTTAGTATGCCTTGAATCTCCATAGTTTGCTTTTAGCCGAACAGGGGTCTAGCCGTCGTCTGTGTGCCTATTTATATAGAAGTAGGACGCACAACTATGTACTCTGAAAACAATCTGAATACAATATGTTCTCTGTTTTCTGCCCGTAACAAGTACTCTAACATTGACATAATTGCAGCCAGCAGGACTGAATGTAATATCCGAGATGATAATCGGCTACCTGTACCCGGGGAAGCCTCTAGCCAACGTCGTGTTCAAGACCTACGGCACCATAAGCATGTCGCAGGCCATCACGTTCCTCTCCGACTTCAAGCTCGGCCATTACATGAAAATCCCTCCAAAATCGATGTTCCTGGTTCAGCTCGTGGGGACGGTGATCACTTCCTTGGTGAGCTTCGGCACAGCTTGGTGGCTCCTGACCTCCATTAAACACATTTGTGACCCAACAAATCTGCCCCCGGGCAGCCCATGGACCTGCCCGGGGGACGACGTGTTCTACAACGCCTCCATAATCTGGGGCGTTGTAGGGCCCCTTCGCATGTTCGGGAAGCTGGGGCTGTACCAGGAGATGAACTACTTCTTCCTGTTCGGGCTGGTGGCGCCTGTCCCCGTCTGGTACTTTGCGCGTAAGTACCCGGAGAAGAGGTGGATCGGGTGCATCAACATCCCCATTGTCCTGTCGGGGACACTGGGGATGCCTGTGGCTAAATCCGTCAACTGTGTTTCTTGGTTGACGGTGGGGATCCTGTTCAACTTGGTGGTGTACCGGAGATACAAGGGCTGGTGGGCCCGGCACAACTACATTCTATCTGCGGGGCTCGATGTCGGGGTGGCCTTCATGGGGACGCTGTGTTACTTCGCTCTGCAGTATAATGGCATCATTGGGCCTGGCTGGTGGGGGTTGCACATCGACGATCACTGCCCCTTGGCCAAGTGCCCCACCGCGCCCGGTATCAAAGTTGATCAATGCCCTCTGCACTAACAAAACTCATTTCAACAAAGTGTTTTTTTTAAATGACAATAGCTGAGATGTGTATATATATAACTCATTCAATCAATGCAAAGTCTGAAAACTTCAATGATTTGCATTTCGAAACAATCTCTCCTAATACACACATGAAATGAAACCATTCTAAATTAAAGCAACTGGAAAATAAACATTGTAATCGAAATTGCCCAAATTCTCCCATTCACTACACTCATTCGTTATAGAATTATACAAACATTTTCTCCAGATTTTCAATCGAATTTTGATTTAATTGTATCTGAATATATACAAACTAAAAGTTTGAGACTTTTACGTAATAAAATTTATAAAAGATTGTGCTCCTAAATTTATAATTACAACTTACTAACTTTACATTTTATAACTAAGAATTACTACTAGGGAAACAGTGTTCTTCCACGTCATAACCTAAATTCAGTCTCGTGTTGCCACGTGACACATATAATGCAAAATAACAACATTAAAATACAAAAATATTATCAGACGTTTATAGACGGTCTACTTTTTAGTAAATCGTTTTATTTTGCATTATATATTGTTTATTTTTTCATTATCGAGCATTATAGATAATACAGTACGTGAAAACCCATCAAATACATACATAGATACACTAATGTTTTTTGCATTATAGCATCGTAAGATTAGTTATTTTTAAGTACATCCCATAATTACTAAACTAAAAAGGAAGCATAAACGAAATAGGCAGAGGTGAAGTAGTGCCATAATCCCATATCAATAGACGTGCCACTGCTTCGGCCGGGCTGCACCGGCCGCACTGTGTTACTGCCACCGCCCGATGCACCACCCTTACCGAAGCCTAAACCCCTCGTCCCGCCTCCTCTGGCACCGGCCGCACCTATACTTGCAGATGTGAGGATGAACAAAGTGAGGACCAAACCAAACTTGATTACACGATGCATTTTGTTGATTTGATTCAATAATTTTATCAAATCGATTTCTTGCACCTCTAATTTATAGCTGCAAAGGAATAATTATACTTATGAATATTCAATGGAGAATTACATGGACCTAACCATGTTTTTATGACTAACGCAAAGTTTTACGGACAAGCATCATTCATGTTGTTTTGATACGTTTTCAAATTTTATACTTTCGAAATTCTTGATTTAAATAACTACTAGTATTATATTTGAAAAATCTATGTTAATTTGTTAGTGGTAAACAAATCATTATTTTACATATTAAAAATATTATTTTATGCAAAACAAAAGATACTAAAATTTTATTTGGAAATCAATCTTAACAGATTAACTAAATTGTTCTGGTTAACAAAAAAACTAGGTTTCTGTTTTTTTATATTAAAAATATTGTTCTGGATATTTAAGATAGTTTTTTTTCTTTTGAGAATCATTGGTGTACCATTGGAATTAGGTTGCATAAAGATTAATAACTACACAAACTTGTTTAAGCCCAACACTCCAACCAACAGAATGATCAAACAATTCTAACACGAAAATTTTCGTTTCTCCAATTAAGTTAAAAAAAATGTTTAATTTATGAATCAACAATGTTAGATGAGGTTTAGTAGGGTACATGTTAGGGTCTCTGACAGCTAGTGTCGTCGTAACATTATGAAGAACAGAATTTTTAGCATTGTAAGGAAAAGAACAGAATTTGGTATATCAACACAATTATTTTCCAATGGTTTGAAATTGAGACAAATTGGTACTATATGTTTACACCGTACTCCAACTACACATATATAGTAGTTATAGCTTAGAAGAGATTAGTTTTAACTGCATTGAGAAAATAGAATATCACACCAATTAAGATGAACCTTCCTTTTTTTTTTAGGAAACTTTTTCATGCTGAATTAATGAATTCATTTTATGGGTTCTTATAAGTTTAATTTGGCTAAAATTGGCTCTAAAACAACCACAAGAAAGGGCCCTTTTAATGGCCTAAGATTAGCTTAAAGAAGTAAAAAAACTCACTATTTCAAGTGTTTAATTGGTAGTGCCGTAACAGCCTTCAAAATTTAGAGCATATGTTGTTGAAAACATTCACAAACATTATTTACGCGTTATTTATAAATTTAATCTCTTTTATGATTAACAAATTATTAACTATTGCAATACATTAGTAGTATTCAAATTCTGAAGCATGATAAGGAAAGTTCCATGTATAAAAATAACATAGCAAAAACCAAAGCTCCCGGTGTTGATTGAATGAAGATCACATTACAATATCACACAATCAGGGTTGCCATTGATATGTTCTTGAAGCTCCCGGCTGCGATGAGTAGCTTGGCTCAGTCGCTCTCTCAATTCGTTCAACCCATGCTCTGTTTTTGCCATATCTGCCTCCACGCGAGCAGCCATCTCCTCAGCCCACAACTTATCCAGACTCGAAACACTCTCCTTCTGCCGCGACATGTGCGCCTTCTCCAGACTCGAAATACTCTCCTTCAGCCGCTAGTAGAGATATTAGTACATGTTACAAAACTAGAAGTAGATATTAATTTGAAGTACTTAACATTACCATCTCAACCAAACCACCAACATTGATCTCATTCTCAGTAGATTTCCCTTGGGCAGCTTCATCAATCTGTCACAACAAAAACAATCTATTTGATTATGACATTTAGATTCATCTTATTTGGCACAGTTATTTTGAATAGCAAGCTAAATAATGGAGTATATTTTAAAAGAAAGAATTACTCTAAATCACTTAACTCAACCTTCATATGTTGAAAGAGTTGATGAGTGTATGGAGTGCCTCCATTTTCCTCTAAAACAGTCTCTACAAGAGAGAGAAGCTCCTCCCTCTGCCTGCTGATCTTGTCTTCATCTCCTGAGTGACATTACTGTATCAGATGAAGAGTCGTATTTGTTTTCCTGCAGATGATATAATTACATTAATACAAATGGCCTTTCCGAGGCGATCTACTTTTCTGGTACAACCATATTGTTTATTTCTGCATTATCGAGCAATATAGATAATACGCGAAATCCATCAAATACATACACAGATACAATAATGTTTTTTGCATTATAGCATCGTAAGATTAGTTATTTTTGAAGTACATCTCATAATGTATACTAAACTAAAAAAGAAGCGTAAACTAAATAGGCGGAGGTGAAGTAGTGCCATAATCCCAAATCAAGAGACGTGCCACTGCCGCACCGGCCACACTGTGTTACTGCCACCGCCCTTACCGAAGCCTAAACCCCTTGTCCCGCCTCCTCTGGCACCGGCTGCACCGATACTTGCAGATGTGAGGATGATCAACGTGAGGACCAAACCAAACTTGATTACACGATGCATTTTGTTGATTTGATTCAATGATTTATCAAATCGATTATTCGTACCTCTAATTTATAGATGCAAAGGAATAATTATACTCATGAATATAAGAATGGAGAATTACATGGACCTAACCACGTTTTTATGACTAACGCAAAGTTTTACGGACAACCATCATTCATGTTTTGATATGTTTTCAAATTTTTTACTTTCAAATTTCGTGATATAAATAACTACTAGTATTATATTTGAAAAATCTATGTTAATTTGTCAGTGGTAAACAAATCATTATTTTTACATATTAAAAATATTATTTTATGCAAAAAAAAAAAAAGATATCAAATATAATTTTATTTGAAAATCAATCTTAACATATCATTAATCAAAAGTTATAAACTAAATTGTTCCTGTTAACAAGATAATTAGTTTTTTTTATATATTAAAAAGATTGTTCTGGATATTTAAGATGTTTTTTTTTGTTTTGAGAATCATTGGTGTACGTGTTTAAGCCCAACACTCCAACCAACAGAATGATGAAACAATTCTAACACGAAAATTTTCGTTTCTCCAATTAAGTTCAGTTAAAAAAATATTTAAATTATGAATCAACAATGTTAGATGAGGTTTAATTGGGTACATGTTAGGGTTCCTAACGGCTAGCGTTGTCGTAACATTATGAATCTGGTTTGATGGATTTTGGAGATTTAATTCCTTTGCAGTGTCATCAATGTAATGTTCTACATGTGATGATGAAGCTACATATACGAAGAAGACGACGAAGACGTTTTTCCTCCAACCATTAAGTTGACGATTTGAGACGTCTTATCAATGCTTGGTTAGCTGGTTTTATTTTCATATGGAAAGTTTGGTTGACATTCTTATCAAGTATCAACTGATTCGATCAATGCAGCAAAAGATTTAAATTTCTAGCCCTTGGAAATGGTCATTAATTTGAAGTTTTGTAAGGAATAAATTAGATCAAAATTTTCAAGCAAGCATGGTGATAATCACAAAATATCAGTTATCACATCACATCCATGGAAAGGAACAGAAATTGGTACAATGGTACTCCATATATATCAACACAACTATTTTCCAAGGATTTGAAGAAGAAACCCAAAATTGAGACAATTTGGTTAGTATTATTTTATAAAAAATTTACACCATATAACTTGTAAGAGAATAGTTATAGCTGCATTCAGAAAATAGGATATCACACAAAGATGAACCTTCTTTTCTTCAGGAAACTTGTTCATGCCGAATTAATGAAGGCATTGAATGGGTTCTTATAAGTTTAATTAGGCTGAAAATTGGCTCTAAAACAACCACAAGAATTGGCCCTTTAATGGCCTAAGTGGGCTGTCGAACTCGGCCTCTAATTGAGCTTATTGGCCTGTCTCAACCGGCCCATAAGAGAGAAATATTTTTTTTAATCAATTTGATTTTTGTAACACTTAGGATAAACTAAATCAAATAAGCACATTGGCTTATTTTTCGAAAATAAGCATGAACTGATGAACACATAACCACCTTGAAGAAATTCGAATACTTAACTAGGCTTATAAATTGCACACTATTATCCTGACATGCATAAAATCGAGCTTATATAATACTTTATATATCCTATAAAAAACACTCGTATTTTTTTCTATATAAAGCGAGTCATTTCTTTTTTTAATAAAATATAATGCAATTACTCTCTTTTACTTTATTATTTATCGTATTCTATTCTCTTTTCACTACTCTGCTTTATTTTCTCATTCTATTTACTTCTCTTTTCACTTATTTCTCTACACATCATTTCTCAGTTATACTAAAAAAAGTCGTCATGCTGCATGTGTATATATATTGTACACTTGTATTTCACGTGTGAATATATTTTTTTGTGCTTGACTCCAACCTGATTAATGTCATGCACACTAATTAAGTCGTACCCCTAATCTAAAATAGTCTACTATGGTGGTCTTAATCTGGTGTGCGGATCACTACACTATTCTTTTATATCCCTTAATTACATATATTGTCCTATTCGAATCTATACATTAGTTTAGCCCCTATTTGTCCTAATATTAATATAAATCTCACCTAACAAAACTCTCTACACTATAATTTGTTCGTGTTAGTTTTTACTTTTTACGATTAACTTAGATGGTAAAATAAAAATAATATAAAATTATATTAGAATATGGATTAAATTGTGTCCTGGGATGCTCTTATTTTGCTTAATTTTATTCCATTAAAATGGTAGATATCCTAATAATGAGAATGAAATACTTAATTATATTTTTCATTAATTAGAAAAAAAAGTGATTGGTCAGTCACATATATATTTGTGTAAGTAATTAGAGCTTACATGTTAAAGTAAAAAAGAAAAGAATTAAAATATAAAATTAAAAAACTGATCAGCAAGCTCGAATAAACTTGATTTTATTCAAATAAATCCGTGAACATAATATAATAAAAACGAATTAAACATGAATACAACAGTATCGATTCGGTTCTGTACTTCTGTTATATTACACACATAATATTGATTTGTTATAATATATTTATATGGACTATGTCACTACTCACTTTTAGAATAAGTTGACTTTTGCCTATGCGTTCATTTCTAAGAACGCCAATTTTGAATTTCAAACACTAACCGTTTTTGACTGGTCAGATTTAGTTACCCCACACAAGAATTCGTATTTTCATATTTATTGTAAATTAATTTAGTGTGATGAATTAGAGGAAATCTGAAACACCACCATGACCCCGAAATACAATAAAGTCAACTTTTGAGATTGTGTTATCCCTAATGATAAATACCAAAAGTTCCATGCTTGAATTAATTGTAATATTATCTTCAAAATTCATATTCATTCATCTATAAATAATAGTAAAATTAGATTAAATTTGAAGGCAACTCCATGGTTTCATGAGGTTGTCATGAAATGAATTTGGTTCACTTCAAAAATGCGCATCATGATTCGAAGTCTGCGAAAATTTTACTTTTTTCAAATATAACTTTACATGTCTAAAAAATGTTTTTAAGTTATTCACAAAATTGTTTAGTTTTTACAAAAACACATCTCTAAATTAAATAAATGTGATTATATATTATTAGTAGAGAACGAGAGTGAGAGTTTCATTAGACACATAAACATGCGAATACGAGAAGACTAATTTATTGTAGATGTTCTGAAATTATAAAAAGAAAAAAATATTTTTAGTTTGTGAATTAGTTACAGTTTCAATATATGTGAACTTGATTTAAAAACAATTTATTGGTAATTAAATTGCCCACAAAGGTTGGCAATAGGAATATCAATTTATCAAACAAAGCGGCGAATCTCCCATACATATAGTGGGCAAGCCACCAACCAAGTCCCCACTCGCACGTGTCCTCTCCCTATTGGCGCGATGATAACGAGGAAATCCATCTCCCCAAAATAGCCTCCGTCGCCTTCGTCAAACTCTCCCATTCACAGACCCATTTTCGGGATTGCAGCAACTAAAATTTGACTGTTTGGATTGGCGAGCGCCCTCCAAAAATATAAACAAATCCAAGCTGCAAGCACTACAAAAAGCCACCTTTCTTCCCCACAGATTCATCAATCTCGCTCCCAAATTCCCAGTTAATTCTCTTCCCATTTTGCGATGGCGAATCTCAACGGATCAGCGTCGGATCTGAGGGCCACCTTTCTCGATGTCTACTCCAAGCTCAAATCTGACCTCTTGACCGACCCTGCTTTCGAGTGGACTGATGGCTCTCGTCAATGGGTTGAGCGTGTAAGATTTTTTTCACTTTTTCATACGATTTCGTCCATTTCCTTCTTCTCTGGTTGATATAATGGCGAATTGCACCTCAATGCGGCGTCGTAATTTGTGGTTTTGGATATTGGAATTTTCCTATTTGTCACTTATCGATAAAATTGGATCTTCGCTCATTTCTGGTTTTTTAGGATTGACGAATTAAATGATGTTTTTGAACTCAATCTCACGTTTGATCTGCTTCTGTTGATAGATCGAGATACGATAGGAGTAGAAAGTAGAAACATAATTTGATTTGTTTAGTTGACTGCTGGTTGACTTTTTGACTCCTGATCTACTGAGTATACATGAGTTCGGTATCGTGTGGAGTCATGCAATATGGCTTTGATGAAAATTAGATGTTTAGGACGCATGAACTCTTTGATGCTTTAACTTCAGCGGAGAACGGTTTTATGTTTCGCACGTAAATTGCGGCGACGGATTTGGTCACGAATAGATTTTTTATATGGTTAACGGAAATATTGCAGTGCTATTTATGTGTTGGGGGATGGGGAGTGGGGTTGTTTGGTGATAAAAGATGATAGTACTTTCTAGTTTCCACATAAAGGTGCTTAGTTATATCCATTTTTTGCTTCAATATGGGATGATGATATTTTCTGTAACATGCTTTGTTTATTGAAAGTTGTAGCTGCCAAGTACACTACCTACCATTTCTTTAGACAATAAAATTGTGAAAGTAGTAAATTTCTATTATTCCAAAGTTGAATCCTTGATTCTGCCAGCGGAATGGAATTGTTAGGTAGTGTAGTAGTTGAGTAAAATTACATTGATTCCATCCCACTTACTTCAATATTCCACCAAACAGGATAGTCCAACAGCATTTCTACTTGGAGCTTTATTCATAACATCTTTTCCAACTCTAACTGCATCTAACATTTGTGTGATTCCGATTTTCTGCAATCTTATAGCCCACTTTTGTGTCTTATCCAGATCTTAATTGGCATCTACTGATAATCTTGTAACTATTCTATGAGTCAAGGGGATTCCCACTATGTTTTTCCCCATCTTATTTAGTACACTATTGTCACATATTTAATTGGCTTGCCTTTTTCTGTTTTTCTTTCTTTCTTTCTTTTAAATACTCCAATGTGACAATTTCAAATCAACACTTTTGGATGTTTCTAAAGGTTTGGAATTTTTATGGCTGTGCTCAGTACTGGCAAATATGACACTATTGCCCATTGGATTGTTATCACATACACAATAGTATCATGAATTACACCTTTTATGTAACACAGAGATTTTTTTCTTTTAGTAATAATTAATTATTGGGTAATAGAAACTTAGCTTTCTTATTTTCTTGGGAAACTTATATAAAGACAAACTATGTTGTTTATTGATGTACTGTGATGTTCAATGTCATGTAAATTATACGACATATGATCAATATGTCTTTAATAAGTCCATTGTTCCTGATCCTGCTTTCTTTCATATGTAACAGATGCTGGACTACAATGTACCAGGAGGTATGTCACTGAACAACAGGATATTTCAAGTACTGCAACTAACTGTTATTAATAAAGATGCATTATGTGCTGAAGAATTAATTATGATATGCAGGAAAGTTAAATCGTGGTCTGTCAGTTATTGATAGCTACAAGTTACTTAAAGAAGGAAAAGATCTAACTGATGATGAAGTGTTCCTAGCTAGTGCTCTTGGCTGGTGTATTGAATGGGTAGGTCCACGTTCATAGCTTCTATCTTGTTCTAAGCTGCACAGTGTCTCCTCAAATTCTATTTGAACAAAAACTATAACTCGTGTATGTGGAACTGCAGCTCCAGGCATATTTCCTTGTTCTTGATGATATTATGGACAATTCTCACACACGACGTGGTCAGCCATGCTGGTTTAAAGTCCCCAAGGTTGGTATGATTGCAATCAATGATGGAATCATTCTCCGGAACCATATCCCCAGAATTCTTAAGAAGCACTTCAGAACAAAGCCTTACTATGTCGATCTGTTGGATTTGTTCAATGAGGTAATGTGACTATTGGTGTTGATGGACCATATTCGTTTATTTGTGTTTGGTGGCTTGGTGCTGATTCTTCATTTTACGTGCTCAGGTGGAATTTCAAACTGCCTCTGGACAGATGATAGATTTAATTACCACTATTGAAGGAGAAAAAGATTTGTCAAAATACTCATTGCCCCTGTGAGTACAAATACTCAACAAACTAAGATTATACCACAAAATTCGATTTATTGGCAAAGTTGCCAAGTGCTGATTATTACTATAATACATAGCACAGAATATAGCACCATGCGCAATAATCTCAAAATCTGCATCATCATAGCATTTTACTGCATTTGCATATAGGACTCTTATCTTTTCTTGTCCTTTTTGCTTCCTAATATTTCTGATTTATTTTCTTGCAGTCATCGCCGCATTGTTCAGTACAAGACTGCCTACTACTCATTTTACCTCCCAGTGAGTGGAAAATCCTCATTCCGCTTATTTTCATTTGTATAGAAAATCCAGTTTTTCAATTATCTGAAACTTTTGACAGGTCGCTTGTGCATTGCTCATGGCGGGTGAGGACCTGGAGAAACATCCAACAGTAAAAGATGTGCTTATCGATATGGGAATATACTTTCAAGTTCAGGATGATTATTTAGATTGCTATGGCGAGCCAGAAAAGATCGGGAAGGTAACAATAACATCTGCACTCTCTTTCTTCTGTTTCTCCAATCATTGTTGCAATAACAAGGAACGGCTTAGTTAATATAAGTTATATTGAATCAATGTGTGTTTCACCAGATTGGTACAGATATTGAAGATTTCAAATGTTCTTGGTTGGTTGTAAAGGCCCTGGAGCTTTGTAACGAAGAACAGAAAAAAACTCTTTTGGTAAGGATAAGAAGCCAACATTCTTCTTTCATCTTCCGTTTACACATAATCTTCTGTATATGAACATGTCCTTGTAACACCAGGAGCACTATGGAAAGGAAAATCCAGCTGATGTTGCAAAAATCAAAGCTCTCTACAATGAGCTTAATCTCCAAGGCGCGTTTGCTGATTTCGAGAACAAGAGCTACGTGAAACTAAACAGCTCGATTGAAGCTCATCCCAGCAAATCTGTGCAAGCAGTGCTCAAGTCTTTCTTGGGAAAGATATACAAGAGACAGAAATAAGAAGACAAAGCTCTCAGCAAAGGAATGAAGCATGATAAAAATAATGCCATTTCATTTCCTGATGCATGTTTGTATTCTTCAAGGCGGTTATCTATCCTGTTTGTATAACTATTTATGGTTTTTATTATTTTTCAGCAAGTGCTAATTTTTTCAAACTTATTAATAGGAGAATAACTTTTTCTGCATTGTGGTATGATAAATCTGATCTTCTGTGGTACGATAATCTGATCTTTTACATCAAGTAATGGAGACCTAATAAATAGAAATCCTATTTAGAGTACTTCAAATGCAATTGATATCTCTGCTAACTACTGTTATTTCAACAATTGAATAAATATTAGTTGTAATAGATTGTGTTTTCTACCGTGAGAAAAAGAAAAAACAAGAAACACAGAAAAGGAAATGATAGGTCAAGAAAATTATTGTATAAATAAATAAAATTTGTGATATTAAGCATGTAGAGGAGTGTTATATTGCTAACTCAATACTTAATTGCTAACTACAACTACATTAGATATTCAAATTAATGACATAGATCATCAACCCCGAAATGTCAATACGATCAACAAAAAATGTCAATAAGGGTATTAAGGTCAATTTACAACAAATTAATTGTCACTAACTTTTGAAAAATACTCCCTCCGTCCGCCATTAGGAGTCTCATTCATGGGTGGCACGGGTTTTAAAAAATGTTAAGAAAAGTGAGTGGAAAAAAGTTAGTGGAATAGAGGTCTCATTTGTATATATTAGTTTTAAATGAAATGTGAGTGTAATGAGTTAGTGGAAGGTGGAACCCTATTACCATTTATGGTAAAAGTGAACCGGGACTCTTATTCGCGGACGGATTAAAATGGAAACACGAGACTCTTATTCGCGGACAGAGGGAGTATCACATAACTTTAAAACGCATATAACTTTATCGATTTAAATTATTTTTTCGCACAACATATATCAAATTAAAGATAATTTCATAAGGATTCTAATGAGATTTCACTTGCATATCTTCCAATGTCAAAATTTGAAAAAAAATTCGAAATTTTTTTTAATTTTTTCATACAACACAAATGTCAACATAGTATACAAAATATGTCAACATAATACATGTAGAATGTCAATATAAGCAATGTGTTAACATTTTCAAAGCATTGTATTGACATTCTCAAAGCATCGTGTTGATACTTTCGAAACACTATATTGTCATTTTCATCCAAAACCCTAATTTGGTAGTTTTTTAATTTTTTTCAATTTAATTAATAAAAACGAAAATTACCCATGACAAATTGTAGACCACACATTTTCAAAAATCATATAGTCTTAAATTAATTGTAATTAGCAATTAAATGACGAGTTAACAATTGATCATTCCCCTAAACATATAACCATCAAAATATTTAGAAATATAAGTACACATAATAATGAAGGAGTGGGTCAGCCCAAGCCCATTGGGCTTTTCTTCAGAATCGGGCTAGCTCGCCGGGCCAGGCAAAAGTTTACCGGGCCAAAATGTATAGCCCAACCCAGCCCAACCTACGGAGTTTATCGATTTTTTACTACTAGGAGTACTATAATGAAACATTTTCATTTTACAGTTTTCGTATTATGTGGGGAAAATGAGTATGATGGGTACTAATTAGCAGTTGATATATGAAAATATTTATAAAATAGTATATAAACGTGACATGAGTTTCCCAGTAGTAAATCCACACACTATATCTTCAACATTGAGGGCAATAACACAAAACTAGAACGAAACAATAAGAAAAATGAAATATCATATAATCTCCTAACGTTTAAGTATACTGTTAAAAATGCCACAATATTTTTGATATATAACACTTAGATAGTTCAAATAAATGTTTCGGATTATAGTTTAGGTTTAGAAAAATTGACGTATCACATGGCAGACTACTGTTCCTTTGTAATAGTGATATCTATAAATACGTGAACGTAACAATATGTGATATTTCTTCAAATAAATTTCATTGTTGTATCTTACTTCATAAATGTTCTATGTGGTCCTCTCACGTTTGAGTACACGGCGAGCTAACAATTACTACTACTATATTTAGTACTTTCGGCCTAATAAAAAATGCTTCATTTTTCTCTTTTTATTTGCCCCAACTAAAATTATCCATATTTAAAAATAAAAATATTTTATTTTATTTGCCCCAGTCAAGATTATCCATAAAATAACACTGCATAAAGTGCCGTCCAAAAAATTGGTCATTTTCCATGACACGAGGAAGTACTTATAATAAGAGCATCCACAATTGATGTCCTAGTGGAAGCCCTAGTGAGAGCCCTAGAGATTGCCATGTCAGCATGTTTTATCTTTCTGCAATGGTGGAGCCCTAGTGCATGCCCTATCTCTTATCCACTTTTCATTTCAATTTTAAATCATTGTTTTTTAATTTTGTTTTTAATTACTATAAAATACCAAAATATATTATTTTAAACACCACAAATGCCAAAAAAAAAAACTACATTACTTAATTTAAAAGTGGGACTACATCATACTTAGCTAAAAAAACTACATTAAAACTAAAATACTAAAAAAAAGAAAAAACCAAACTAGTAATCTAAATTCAACCTCTGGGCCAAATTCTTGATCATATTCTTAGTCCATTGTCGGGCTTCCGGATCGGTTTCTTGACGAATGCTGTTTTGGGCGTCAAGTATAAACCTATACTCAACCACCTCGCGATAACCTCCGAACTCCTCGATCGCCTTGTCCATGAGCTGAGCAGATGGAGGAGGCGCAGCCTGCGCGGCGGAGGGGGGGGCGATCCAGACGCGCCCGCCTTCCCTTTGGCATGGGCTTTGGCAGCCTTGGTACCAATGGGACGTCTAAAAGTAGACGTAGGCGTGCCGGAACTCCCTTCCGGCTCAGTTGTTCAGATCCATAGGAGATGGGCCGCTGCTCGTGTAACCGCCAGTGGCGGTGGTCTTCGTCCGCTTCGCAGCCGAGGATCCAACCGGTATCCCTCCGTTGAACTTCGACTTGTCCTTCAAGATCAGCCAAACATTGTACAGCTTGAACTACCCGAACTGCCGTTGGTACTCGGACAACGACTTGTTGAGGACATCCTCCATGCTCTCACCGCTAGCCCTTCCGTCCCTGTTCCTGTTGTAGATATAGCAGAAGTTGTTGACGTGGAGTTTGATCCAATCCCAACACTTGCGCAGCTGAACCTTGGTCCGCTTGAACGCCCACTTCGGTTTCACCTCGTTGTAGCGTTCCTCAATGCGATCCCACATCCTGGCCGAAGTCTGGTTGTTGGAGGATATCGAATCCTCCGATACATCGACCCAGACTGAGCCACCTTCAGGTACTCATCCAACTCGTAGTCAGTACGCCATGTTGCGTACTCCTCGTTCGGCTCGTCGGGTGGGAGTGGGACTGGGACCGATGGCGCCTTTTCTTTCTCGCGCCATCTTCTTCTTCCCTTTCTTCGGCGGCGGCCGCGCAGGGGCAAGAGGTTGCCCACAACTAGACATGCCCACGGTTTGTAAACCGGCGGTTCCGATTTCGGGAAATATGGAACCGGAACCGAACCGTGAGGCTATTTCACGGTTCTGGTTCCGGTTTGGAACCGCCAGTTTTTCGGCGATTTTTTTACGGTTTTTACGGTTTCGAACCGCCGGTTTCCGGCGGTTTTTTGCGGTTCCGGCTCGGTTTCACGGTTTTTCACGGTTCCGGTTCGGAACCGTCCGGAACCGGCCCACGGTTCAAAATATGGCGGTTCCGGTTCAAGAAAAAAGTCACGGTTACGGTTCCGCGGTTAACCGCCAGAACCGAAAACCTTGGGCATCTCTACCCACAACTAGGCTCCATCTCCTCAACCCGATACTCCTCGGTGCCGAAGAACGGATCGAACTCAGAGTCGGAGACGAAAGTGGATCCTACCGATCCGGGCGTCTCAACCCGGTAGTCTTCGTGGCCGGGCCACCGGGCGCTGCCGCCGCCGCCGCCTCCTCCAGACATGGGCATATCGTCGTCGACATTATGGGGGTTTGGGTATTGACTTGGATCCATTGTTGAAAGTGTGGATATTAGGAGAATATATAAGAGAAAGTGAAAGGTTTGGTGTGTGAAAAGTGAAGAAAATAGAGTATTTATAGTGGTTTAAATTAGGTTTAAATAATTTAAAATTTAAAAAAAAAAAAAAAAAAAAAAAACATCGGGCTCGGGCTCGGGCGCACCCCTGCAATGGGCGACCGAACTCTCGGTCGTCCTCGGGCGTGACCGACGCCTACAATGGATGCCCGATCATGCCCGAGCCCGATCTCGGGCGAAGAGCGCGAGATCGGGGTGGATGCTCTAAGGGAGTAATTGGCGTTCATTATCTGTAAATCTTAAAATGGAATTTCTACAATGTAGTCGAGCATTTGATAAATGAGTCTAGCAAATTATTTGCTAATTATATTTTTTATTCCTCACTAATTTTTCATTGTTTGAGAGTTTGATTTAATCGAATAAAAGTTATGAAATTCTACAATTAATTAATACTAAAATTGGTTTGAAATAAACCAACTTAATATTCAACGTCATTGTTTGAATCATTTATGATATTCAAAACAAGATCATTTTTCATGATTTCAATTACAATTGAAAGTTCAATATAAATGACTTTTTAGTAGGATGGTGTCATGAGACTCATGACTTTTCCTTCCTACCAAGACAAGTGATTGCCAACTTCAACAAGGTTGGGAATTGGATGCTCTAAATACTATGAGAATTAGGATGTGCCGATTGCATGTGCCCTAGTATATGTATTTGTCTTGAGTTGTGAGTTGTGTTCCCTAGCTGTGGAAGTAGTTGTTGGCTGGCGACTTCATTTTTTGTGTTTTGATGATTTGGTTGATTTTGTGTTTTTGCTTCATGTCTAGATTGCTGTCTTGAGTGTTTTGGCTGTACTTCATCCGTCTTCGAATAAGAGTACTCTCGTTTTTCTTTTCATTTCCGTTCGAGAATCGGAGTTCCAGTTTATTTTTACTATAAATGGTAATATGACTCTATAGTACATTAATTCATTGCATTCGCACTTCATTTAAAACTAATAAGTTACTATATTATACTAACTTTTTTCTACCTACTTTTTTTACTAATTTTTAAAACTCATGCTGGAAAGAAATATGACTCCTATTGGTGTATGGTGCCGTGGGAGTACTTTGGATGTGCTTGTTAGGGGTGAGCCGTGAGCACAATATTCAAAATCCGAGAATTCAATCCATCAAATTAAAATTTAAATTTCGGTTTGGATTTTCAAATTTTCAATTCGGATTGATCAGATTCTTTTTAAAAAAACAGTTGTTCAGATCATATTAGATATTTTAAATTATGAAGTGATACAAAATATTTTTATAATATAGTATATTACACTTATAAACTTAACCAATATAAAACCTTTTATGTCGAGCAATTCTAATTGTATTTGGGGAGTATTAGATTTTTGAATTTTCAGTTTTTTTTAATTGGATTTTTAAATTTTTATACTCCATTTTTAAGCAATTTTAGATTTTATTTTTGGTTACAACCGGATTTTTAGATTTAGATTTTCCAACAATTTGGATTGGACTGAATTCATTTTTCATAAAATTTCAAATTTTCAGATCAGGTCAACGTGGGTGAAAATTCAATCTGAAAATCTGAATGCTCCTTGTCTCTCAATTGCTTTATTGAGGTTTTGATTATTTTTTCTTCTTGTGAAAGTCTTAGTATTGATTTGTCTATATCATTTTTATACTTTATACTTTGATTATATCAATTTTATACTTTATACTTTGATTATGTGTTCACTACTATGTATGTTGGTTTGAGCTTATAAATTTTTTTAAATTATAGAAACAAAAGATTCTTGTGACCATGCGCATGATGTGCCCCATGACAACTTGTTGCCATTACATACTTATAGTTTGGTAGTGAAAATACATAAACAAAATACAATAAGAACAACACATATTTTAAATTATTTTTAATCATATAATTTCAAGATAATTAGGCTGATTAAGTTTTAATTAGTACATTAATTAAGATGATTAATTGTAAGTTAATGGTAGCGCTCTTGAAAAGGATTGGGCGCATGCCGCTCTTAATTTTTAAACTAAAATCTAGCTATTTAAATGTCTTCGAATACTTGCTAGTAAACCACATGTTAATCCTTTATGTCGTCTAAGTAGGATTGAAATTTGCCAAAAAAAGATTTTTAGATCTTAGCTAAACTTAGCATGCGACAAAATGTAATTAATTGTGTCGATTCGACTATTACCAACCACAAACGAATATAATTAACATGCTTCTTTCATAAATCCCAGTCTAAACATTATATTCATTTATACTTATTATTTACAATAGTATAAAACGACTAGGCTATAGTCACTATACCCACTTGTTTAAATTAATACTACTATAGAGTTAATAAATAAATAAATAAAATGATATACTTATAGAGTGTTAGACAACTTCCTTAATCACGATGGCCTATTAAGAGAAAAAAAAAAAGAATTGAAATCTGAAAACGAAAGTAGATATAAATTTGATTAAAAAAGTATGAGTCAAACAACACAAATGAATTGAATTCAGAAAAAGAAAAAAGTCGAGAAATTGAATATAAATTTATTAGTTGGTTTAAAATGTCAATGAGCAATCAACTCTCTCTTTCTCTAACGTTTCAAGTGAGAAGCGAATGATTCCAAAAATACCAACAAAATTGATCTCTGAACTCTGAATTCTCTGGGTTTAAAGCTTTAACATCTTTCCAAATCGGCAAATCCTATTATTTCTCCCGTCTTGAGATTTATCTGCTTTTCAATCTGCTTTTCTTGATTCTCTCACGCCCTTTTTGCTGCCACTTCCATTTCATTACTCATTTCTTTTCCAAGAAATCACAGTTTTTTGCTCCAAGATTCGTTTTTTCTTAATCCCATTTCGTATCCTTGCTTCATTCCCGCTGAGATTTCAGTTTCTCTTCACTTCATTAACTACTTTTCGTGATTTTCCGCTATTTGGAGTAACTGGTTTTCCGTTTTCGAGAAATGAATGCGCATACTCTTCGTTGATCAAAGCAATTCTTGATCGAGAATAAAAAAATTTGGGGGTAGAGATGAAGCTAATAGTGCGAGTGATCGAAGCGAAAAACATACCGGCGCTGGATCCAAATGGATTCAGCGATCCCTATGTGAAACTGCAATTGGGGAGGCAGAGGTTTAGGAGTAAAGTTGTGAAGAAGTGCTTGAATCCATCGTGGTGTGAGGAGTTCATATTTAAAGTTGATGACTTGAAAGAAGAGCTTCTTATAAATGTTTTGGATGAAGACAAGTACTTCAATGATGATTTCGTTGGGTATATCAAAGTGCCTATTATTCGGGTTTTGGATGCCAAAGACAAGTCCCTTGGCACTGCTTGGTACACTCTGCAGCCCAAAACCAAGAAGGCCAAGAACAAGGATTGTGGTATTTAGTCTCTCTTTACTTCTTTCTTTGGTTTTGTATCTTATGATTTTAGTTGGACTTATAATTTTGTGCTTGGCTAGTTGTTTCTGTATGAATAAGTAGCTCTGGTTAGTCGGTTTTGGTATTCGTCTAGCTTATGGAATGAATAGTTTAGCTTATGATCATTGCATTTATCAGAAGTGTTGATTTTTGTTTGGTGGTGTAGAGGTTTTGATGTGGTGTCTTATGATTTTAGTTGGTCTTCCAATTTTGTACAATTAACTAGTTGTTTCTATGTGAATGAGTAGTTCTAGTTATTTAGTTTTGGTATTAGTCTAGCTTATGGAATGAATAGTTTAGCTTATGATCATCATTGATTGTTGTTCGATGGTGTGGAAGTCTTGATGGGGTGTGTGTTCTCCTCGTTGATGAATGCTTTGTCCAATTGCAGGCGAGATTCTTCTAACGATTTGTTTCTCACAAAATAACACATTACTTGATGTGCTACCTATGAATGATACTACGAGTGATACATATGCAAGGTCTTCCCCTCTTTGGGCACCTTCACCTTTGAGATCAGGAGATGTAGCCCCCCAAAAGGAGGAGAAGTGGAATGCTTCATTCTTAGCTGGTCGGATTGCACAAATCTTCAATAAGAATGTGGATTCAGCTCCCGTGAGTTCGGTTGAACCTATCCATGCATCTGATGTATGTGAAGCCGTGGATTCAGTTGTTCCTCCACAGAACAATCTTGAAGAGCAAAATTCATCGGTTGATTTTGATGAAATGATGAAAAGTATAGAGATGCGAGATCCACTTGGTGAAGTTCCGAGTAGTTTACCTGGTGGGGTTGTTCTAGACCAGTTGTATGCAATACCGCATGGAGAGTTGAACTCATTACTCTTTTCACCAGAGTCTGACTTTTTGAAATCATTTTCGGACTTAGAGGGATCTACAGATCTTGAAATAGGACCCTGGAAATATGAAAATAATGGCGAAAGCCTAAAAAGAGTGGTCTGTTATACTAAAGCACCGAGTAAATTGATTAAAGCTTTGAAAGCCATAGAGGAGCACACGTATTTGAAAGCTGATGGTAAGGCTTTCGCTGTTTTATCAAGTGTGAGCACTCCAGACGCTCCGTATGGGAAAACTTTCAAGGTAGAAGTGCTTTACTGCATTACTCCAGGGCCTGAGCAGCCATCAGGAGAGCAGTCTTCTCGACTAGAAGTGTCTTGGCGAGTGAACTTTTTGCAGAGTACAATTATGAAAGGTATGATAGAAGGTGGAGCAAGACAAGGTATAAAGGATAGCTTTCAACAGTATGACAAGTTGCTATCTCAAACGGTGAAGCCGCTTGATTTGCAAGATGTAGGTTCGGAGAGAGACCAGCTTTTGGCATCTCTTCAGGTGGAGCGTCAATCGGACTGGAAATTGGCTGTTCAGTACTTTGCTAATTTTACAGTTGTTTCAACCTTTTTAATGGGTGTATATGTGCTCGCACATATATGGCTTGCTATGCCTAGCACCGTTGAGGGTCTTGAATTTGTTGGTTTAGACTTGCCCGACTCTTTTGGTGAGTTGATAGTGTGTGCCGTATTGGTTCTACAAGGGCAACGTGTTCTGGAGTCCATCACTCGCTTTATGCAGGCCAGAGTGCAAAAAGGTATACTAATATCGCAATGTGTATCCAACGCATCATGTGCTCATCTAGAAAATTCATCAAATCTAGTTTGATTTATCATCTTATTTCTATGCCATGGTTTTGATTCGCAAAGTTGATTAGTTTATCTTGTACTACCTTTGATGAACTAGCTTGATTTGGTTTTATTATTGGTCGTAGGCAGTGATCATGGAATCAAAGCACAGGGGGATGGCTGGCTGCTCACTGTCGCCTTAGTCGAAGGGAGCAATTTGGCAGCTGTTGATTCCAGTGGGTACTCTGATCCCTATGTGGTGTTCAATTGCAATGGAAAGACGAAAACCAGCTCGATCAAGTTTCAGAAATCTAATCCTCATTGGAATGGTATTGCCTTAGTTTTGACTTTACCATGTTACTTGCCAAGATTGAAGACGCGACTGGCGTTTTGTTTATGAATATGCATTGGAATGGGGTCCCTCATTGATATTGCTAGTTGCTTGCAGAAATTTTTGAATTTGATGCAATGAATGAGCCTCCATCTGTTCTGGAAGTGGAGGTTTTCGATTTTGATGGCCCTTTTGATGACGCCACATCTCTTGGACGTACTGAAATAAATTTCCTAAAGTCTAATATTTCGGATCTGTCCGATATCTGGATTCCTTTACAAGGAAAGCTGGCTCAAACGTGCCAGTCGAAAATACGTTTGAGAATCTTCTTGAACAATACCAAGGGTAGCAATGTCGTAAAAGATTATTTAACAAAGATGGAGAAAGAAGTGGGCAAGAAGGTAATGGCTTCTTTTGCAGCTATAGATTCACTTTTTGAAATGGGGTAGCACTTTTGTGCATCCGCCTCCTTCTGAGCCGATTAAAACAGCATGCTCTGTTTTGTAGATACGATTGCGTTCTCCTCAAACAAATTCGGCTTTCCAGAAGCTTTTCGCATTACCTCCTGAGGAGTTCCTCATCAACGACTTTTCTTGTCATTTGAAACGGAAAATGCCTCTCCAGGTATATATGGACTTCTCGTATTATCCTTTAGTTTTAGTTACTGATTTGTTCTGTTCCTCTGATGGCAGGGCCGTCTATTTCTGTCAGCAAGAATAATCGGGTTTCATGCAAATCTATTCGGTCGCAAGACAAAGTTTTTCTTTCTCTGGGAAGATATAGAAGATATTCAAGTCATACCTCCTACACTGTCGTCAATGGGGAGCCCGATCATAATCATCACACTGTGGCCTGGCAAAGGATTTTATGCGCGGCATGGAGCAAGGACACAGGATGATGAAGGCCGGCTGAAGTTTCATTTTCATTCTTTTGTGTCCTACAATGTCGCCCACAGGTAACGTCATGAATATACGAGCTCCTTTGGTACATTCGAGACGATCTATGAATGTCCAACAATGATTATGATGTATTTCTTGTTCTTTGGAAGTCTTTAATTCTTCTTATCTATTTTTAATCTTACGATTCATAATATTGCGAAAATTTATCGTCTGTATCAGAACGATCATGGCTCTATGGAAGGCAAGATCCTTGACACCGGAACAGAAGGTGCAGATCGCAGATGAAGAATCCGAAGCCAACACTTCTATCGAAGAGGAGGCCGTAGGCAAAAGCCTCCTAGTTGTGGACGAGGAGGTTGAGGCGAAAAGTCAAGCAGTAGACGAAGAATCTGAATCCAGAACCCTCCGTACTGAGGAGAGTGGATCTTTCCTGGGAGTCGAGGATGTTAACGTGTCTCTGGTTTATTCTTCCATACTCTCTCTTCCGGTGAGTACCTACCTAGCTACCTTATCCGTTCGTTTCTTCCTTTCTCTTGCAACTGACTCGTGCTTCAGACGAGTTTCTGTATGGAGCTGTTCAGAGGTAGTGAAATCGACAGAAGGGTGATGCAGAGAACCGGATGCCTGAACTACTCTCCCAGCCCGTGGGAATCTGAGAAGGAGGACGTGCATCAGAGACAGCTTTACTACAAATTTGACAAACGAATATCCCGCTACGGAGGAGAAGTGACGAGCACTCAGCAAATGTCCCGCCTCTCTAACAAACCGGGCTGGCTCATAGAGGAGATCATGACTCTCCACGGAATCCCACTCGGGGACTACTTCACTGTAAGCACGTTAAACTGTTTTCCTGCTCTCGTCCGACTTTGTGCCCTCTTAACTCGTTTGCAGCTTCACTTGAGGTACCAGGTTGAAGACCTGCCTTCAAGATCCGTGGGGTGCAGCATTCAAGTTTACTTTGGGATAGCGTGGCTGAAATACACGAGGCATCAGAAACGGATCACCAAAAACATCGTCTCAAATCTGCAGGAACGCCTCAAGGTGATGTTCAGCGTGCTGGAGAAGGAATACGTTTCAGGGTCGTAGATGGATTTCGTATTGGTATTGCCACTGCCATTTGCCAATGACGAACCGACTGTGGCTTCTGAGGAGACGGGGACGAATGAGCCGGCTTCTCAGTTCCGGGTGTATATACGTTGACCGCGCTTGACCGATGGCTGACGGTCTGCAGTGAGCACATGGCCAGTTTTGGGTCTCTGATCTGCTGCAATTGTATCTGATTTGTTGTAGTTTCAAAATTTTACTGGCTATATTTACTATACTAAGTCCAAATTTTAATCTTGTATATTAGCTCAAATAAATTTTTTAGTCTTATATAATAAGTATATGGGTAGTGATAAAATGCAAACTTATATATTGTACAAACTCAAAACTCTTCAACACAGCTTCAACATAGTTTCAATCAATGTTTTAAAAACCGGATCGGCCGGTGAACCGGTGAGGCTACTGGTTCACGGTTCAACCGGTCCGACCGGTTCAATAACTGGTCGAACCGTTTTACCTTGCAAATATATATATAATTAAATATATCCTTACAAAGTATATTAAATTTAATGAGTAATAAATTATAATTATTAATATATAACAAAAACATATACTATTAAACTTTGTATATAAATTAAATATGAAGAGTATTTAAAATAAGTGAATGATAAAATTTAAATAATAACTAAATACATAAATTATTAATTAGAATAACTAAAAAAAGTACAATATTTTTCATATATAAATAAATAAAATTTATATTAATTCAAAAATGTTTATGTGGTGAAATAATATTATAGACAATATATAAAAATAAACATGAATTGTTAGTTAATTTGGATAAATATGTACTATATTAGTATTATTAGTTAATACATAAATTAAACATGATTTATTAATAAGTTTGGAGTATTATTTAATAAATATGGAGTAATAAACTATGTTAATAATATATATGCTACAATATTAAATCTTAGGTAAAATCTATTATTTATATACATTATACAAATAAAAGTAAATTTTAGTGAGGGATAGTTAATATTAAGCATATCACTACTAATAGTAATTATTTAAAAGTATAAAATTAAACACAAATTATTAATTTGTGTAGACAAAAAATTACAGGTTTAATTAATTTATAACAATAATTAATGCTAATAATATTTCATTCAAGTACATAAAACCGGTTTCCGGTTCCTGGCCAGACCAGTCCGACCGGCCGGTTCTGGCGGTTCATGGCGATTTGATGTGCTACTGCCTACTGGATTTATAGTGCAAACCGGACCGAACTAAGAATCGATTCGCGGTCCGACCGGTCGAACCGGCCTGTCCGGTCCGGTTTTTAAAACACTTGTTTCAATTCAATATCAACACAGTGTAAAATTTCAAGATTTTAATGTCAACACAATATCAATCATTGACTTCCGTTGAAATTCTATTGACATTTTTCTGTTGATGTTTTTTTGTGATCTGTTGACATTTTTCAATGGTGCAGATCATAGTTTTGAGTTTGTACAATATTTAGAGTTTTCATTTGATCACATTCCTATATAGTAATATTAAATTTGCGGTTTAGAGTCTTATACAATATGTATCGATCCAGTTTTAACTGTTTTGGGAAAAAATTACAGTAGACTCGAGAATATTTTGGCCGAATTAGTGAGTTTTTCATGAATATTTTTTTATTTTTTTATCAATATGTATAATACTTGCAAAGAATATAGGTTATTTTCTTGGAAAATATTTAGGATAAAAATTTGACTTTAATCATTAAATTAATTAGACAGATTAAGTGCTCAATTCGTCCCTAAAAAATAGACAACATATGAAACGGTACGGATTTTAATACACAATTAATAAAGTAAGAAAGATCATAAAGAAAAAGTAATTGGAGGATTATTAGTAGAAAATGAGACTCACCTCATTAGAAAGAAAAAAAAATTCCTTAAATAAAATTAGCTTATTTTTAAGGGACATCCCAAAATAGCAAATATGGTTTATTTTTAAGGGATGGAGGGAGGGGTTGTGATTTAACAACTTACTAATGGATAAATTGATTTTTATAATTAATTTGACTGCCAATCATAGACGGAGTTCAATATTGTGGAACGCACTTTATTAGAAATTGTGTTACGATGGACTTGAATCCGTAAGGCCATCCACAATGGGACTATGCACACATTTTTGCATAGTCCGGCTTATCGTCCGCCCCATTGAAAAAAAAATTGAAAAATGTGTGTATAGTCCAGGGGTAAGGACGATAGTCCGGACTATACACGCATTTTTCAATTTTTTTTTTGTATTTTCTTTTTATATATATCACCAATTTTTTTACTTCATTTCACACCTTTCACTCCACTCTCTTCCCCATCTTTCTCTCTAAATTCAATAATGAATTCCGACGATTTCCATATTTGCAAGCATAAAAAATAAAAAATAAATACTGACAATAGAATATGCCTTTAATTTGTGGTGTTCTATATTTTTATTCTTGCTAATTGATATATTTGCAAATATAAAAAATAAGATTAATGAATTTTTGTAGTGTTAAATATTCAAATAATAAATAAAATGCTTAGAGCAGGGCTTAGGGCGGACTATATTCCGCCCCATTACAGATGGAAGGGACGGAGGATAAAATACTAATGTGCCAGGAATTAGGGCATCGTATAGTTCACCGCATCGTGGATGCCTAGGTTTACTCTCGAATATTAACCACTGTGACACGAAGTTAACACGTACACTTCAAAATACTCATCTGTTTTTGTTTGTATTTCTATTATAAATAAAAAAAAGTGTACCTCCCGCTATAAATGATTGTTAATTTTTTGGGCATGAAATTATTGTAATTGGCGGCCCAAATAAGAATACGTGTGAAGCCCGGCCCAATAACAATTTTAGTTGAATTCAGTCATTCATTCTCCTGTGTCAATCTACAGCTCAACACTCGATCTTCGATATATGGTCTGCACCCCCAAATTCCCCAATTTCTAGGGCTCTTTACATCTATACATACAACGACTCTCAGGTACGGATGCATAATTCCCTCTATGCGGTCGAGTATGGCTTTACTGATGTATATCTCGCGTATTTCATATTTTTACCTTCTCAATAATTCGCTATTTCAAACGTAGTTGGAATTGATCTCATGCTGCTTCTACTTGTCAATGCTATTCAAGTGTATAACGCACATTGGGACTTTTATGTGTTGTAATTTCATTTTCCATTGTCAGAACTTGTTGTCATTTGGGAGTTGCGTCTTTGCAGTGGGGTTAGTGATTGAATTGTGGTGCTGTGACTGCTGACATGTTCCATCCTCAGTGCCTGAATTGATTTGTGAAAAAAATTGGTAAGACACGATATAGCACTGAGCTATGTATGGAAGAGCGGGTCTTGATCGTTTCAAGAAAGCCCAGTCTTCGGAGCCTTTCGCAGTTACTACGAATGCTGCCACTAAAACACCCATACTTCCTGCTTCTGGAGAAGCTAATCAAGCTCAAGGATCGTATTTGCAGAACCAACACCAAAATTCTCAGAATGTTGTGAAAAGGCCTTTTGCAGTGGATGCACCCCCAACTTCGGCTCCAGCTCCAGCTCAGCACGCGACACCGGTTGGAGGGGGACAGTCAAATTGGCAGCCTCCTGATTGGGCAATTGAGCCTCGCCCTGGGGTTTATTACCTTGAAGTTTTGAAGGACGGGGAGGTTCTTGATCGGGTTAATTTGGATAAGAGGAGGCATATCTTTGGCCGGCAGTTCCATGCTTGTGATTTCGTGCTTGATCATCAGTCTGTTTCACGTCAGCATGCAGCTGTTATTCCACACAAAAATGGCAGGTATGGAATGATCAAATTTCTGCTCTAATTGGTTACCTTTCATCTATCTTTTGGAATGTGATGGTGTGGTTTTGGTTCTGATGTAAAGGGTAGCTAGTAAAATGTTCCTCAGAAGTTGGAAACATGCACTTCTTGATTTCTAGTACTTGTTTTGAACATGATTCCTTGTTGCTAAGATTCCTTATTTCATTAGGCCTATCAAGTTGTTTTAAGAATATGTATGTATTCATGAATTTGGGTAACCTGCTGCACACATGCATGATATGGTTAGAATATGATCAATAGCTGCTCTATTAGTGCAATATTGGTTGGGTTGATTAGGTTGGTAGCTTAACAATATTCCTAACGTACTCTGAAGTCTGATGATCCTCATATGTATTTTTTGCAGCATATACGTGATTGACTTAGGCTCTGCGCATGGCACATTTGTTGCAAATGAGCGATTGGCCAAAGACTCCCCTGTGGAGTTAGAAGCAGGGCAGTCTCTACGGTTTGCGGCTTCAACCAGAACGTATGTTTTGAGGAAGAACAATGATGCTCTTTTCCCTCCACCTCCTCAACCCTCAGAGATTGATTTGCCACCACCTCCAGATCCTTCTGATGAAGAAGCAGTTTTAGCATATAATACATTTATTAATCGTTCTTTGAATGGGTTGGCGACACCCAGCACATTATCTAATTCGAAAAACTCAATTAGCTCGTCAGTTACAAAGGATGGCAGACAGCTAACTGAGAGAGCATCGAAGAGAATCAGGAGAACAAGAGTGGCATTTAAGGACCAGGTTGGGGGGGAGCTGGTTGAAGTTGTTGGATTTTCTGATGGAGCTGATGTGGAGACAGAACCTGGTCCCATGGGTGTGAAAGAAGGAAGTCTTGTTGGGAAGTATGAAGCACTTGTCCAGGTTACAGTTATACCTAAAGGGTCGGGACATACCCCTGCGAAGCAAGCTCCCAGTTCTGAAACAGGTGTGACAGAGAAACTTCAGCAAGTCTTGAACAAGGTCAAGGCTCCTGCCAAGAGTGGTGGTATATATGACGATCTTTATGGAGAGTCATCGTCTGTTAAAGTTGGCTCTTCTTGGGCACATAAACCAGTTGCATCTGGTAGTAGGGAAGCTTCTCCTAGTATCGTGGGAGGAAATACCTCTGGATCCGAAAGTAAATTAGTCAACAATGATGATGATGATGAGGATCTATTTGGCTAAGCAAAATGCTTATTTTTTTGAGTTACAATTGTTCTCCTGTAAGAACACTATTTTTGTTCTGGAGCAGGTATCTCTCTTTTGTTGTATGATTGCATGATTTGCATCTCTTTTATCAATTGTCATGTATTATGATTTGTGATGGTTTTCGCAGTTTGCTTGAGTTACCATACAATGAATTTTGAAGCTGTGTATGTTGGAGGTTTTTGAAGGAAAGGATTGGATACTAGGCTTTTTTCGTGGTTATATCTTTCTATTAGGAAAAGGTTGCTCTCATCATGGGCTGTTTAATAGGTGTTAGTTAAGTAAAGCCAAATAGCCAATTGGCCTACATGTTTGTAATGGCATTTCTTTTGGTCTGACTGCTAAGCTAAATGCTGTTTAAAGGGTAGTTTTAAGTTGAGGCGATAATTTGGCTATTAGTGGAGCATATAATGCATGTAAAAACCCTTCCGGGCTGTCAGTTTTTGATTATTTATTGCTGAAGTCCTTAAATTGCAAGTGCAGGTTTTCTCAAGATAAAGGAAGAGGGACACCTCTTCTGTATCATTAAACTTGAACTCTTTTAAATACTCGTAAGATCTAAGCACTTATTTATCATGTGTAACTCAAAGTTGGCTACTGTTTGTTATGTTCTTTTCATTCCAATGTATTGCATCCTAGATAATTTGTACAATAATGACTCTCAAGTCATAATATACAAGTGCAGTTCTCCTCACTGACACTTTTTATTATTGTCCATGAATGAGACTTGTTCAGGATCTGAGATGGTCCTTCCCAGTGGTTGTGGAGGTAGATTGATCTTCTCGTAACCTTACAGAACCTGTTCAGATTAGGAATATGAATATACTTTAACATACCTAGCCATGGCTATGAATTTTAGAAGTGCCAAAGGCATATTAAGTAAGTTCAATTTCTGGCGAAGTTCAAACAGCTTGGATTTTTCATAGGCTGTGTGGGCCTGGTAAAGAAGACTAAAATAGAAAGTTAGTAGTATTTGCTAATGTTCTGTTACTTAATAAATTTAATGTGCTATTCTGCACTTGTTCAATCTTTGGTATCAAGACTTACAAATAACATGAATGACTAGGTTTTAAGTTAAGATTACAAAATTAATGATCAGATTGACTAATAAGCATTTCTTGAGTACTTCACAGTAGTCTATTGGAGCTTACCTGTCTCTATGCATGTGCTTTAGCCTTTAGCACCACCTCATTGTTCTTTAATGTTGTTGTTGTCGTTGTTGTTTCCATCTGGTGAGCATGTTATCTCTTTATATTTCTTCTTGATGTATTTCCTGCTAGTAGTCCCATTGCCATTTTTCTTAACGTGTTCCTGCTTCCACAAGTTCTTCCTTCCTGCACGTGGAGTTCTGAAAGACTTCATGACCGAGTGAAACACAGTTTCAGCGCTAGAACTGCCAATAATCTGATCAGCCACCCCGTGACACTTGAGGTCACCGTATCTTATGCGCGTCACTCTGCTATCACTGCCTCCTGCTCCCTCACCGGGGTTTGTGTTCACAGTTGGATAGTCGAGACTTCCAGTGTCATTTTGGTTCAGGTCCACAGTTATTTCATCAGGCAAAATGTCAGTTAAGTAAACTTCCGTGTTGAAGTTGAGGCCATGAGCAGCAGATTGATCCTGATGTGGAGGCACCATGCTTCCAGACTCGTTAAAATCTCCAGGTGAGTTCACTCCACCGGTTATAAATATGTCGATAAGCTCTTCAAGCGTCATAGCACCAGTCCTATTTGCCCCTAACCTTCTCCGGAACTCATTGAAATCTCGCACTACTTTTTCTAAGTAATCGTTTAGGACTTCATGGTTTGCCAAGTTGCTTCCGTTGTTATTGGCATGCTCCATCTGAATAATATGCCTTTGATCCAGATTTTAGGAATCAAAAAGCCACTGCAAAATCAATTAAACTGTGATGTACTATAAATTTTGAAGGTCCGCGCGGTTGTTTTTAGATGAAGTTTTAGCTGTTCTATCAATTTATGGTTGTGTAGACATGTGTTTCTCGTTTATGAGAAGAGTTCTAATAGCTCTCCTTTTGTACGAAGGGAAATTTTTTATTCGTACAACATGTGGTTTGTGTGTGAATACCAGCTCTAATAATACACTGCCTGTATCAAAAAGTTGTTACAATATGTATGGAACGTGCTTTAATAACATGGTTGGTAGTAATAATACTATTATGAATGTGATGTGAGTAATTTGAATTATATGGATTCTACTACTATTATAAATGGAAGACTAAAGTCTATTTTTTAGTCCTAAATCTATGTTCTATTTATAATTTTGGTCAAGAATATTAAGTTTGATACATTCAGGCCCTTAGCTTTTTTATTTGGTCCATTGTTTAGCCCGAAAATGATGGATGCATTAAAGAATAACGGTTTGCACATTTTGACTTGCTTATCTCTACTATCACTATTTGAGTGTGAGCTATTCTAGCTATAAATATTTCGGGGCAGAAATTTTAAACCCTAAACCCTGCTTTTTGGCCTAATCGGGTAAAAAAGGCTTTATGAAAATTTAACTAATGTAAAATAAATTAAATTCAATATATTCAAAAAAAATAGTGATCGGTCTATCACACTATCAAAACAGCAAAAAATAAAATCAAGCTACATATAATCAAATAAGTGGAAAATAAATACCTCCGTCTCTTAAAAATAGGAATTTTTGTATCGATACGCATTTTAATGAAAAATTGGTAAAATAAGATAAAGATAGAAAGAAAAGTGTGATAGTGGAAAATGAATCTCAACTCATTAGAAATAAGGGAGAACTTCCTTTAAATATAAAGTTTTTATTTTTAGGGACGGACCAAAAAGGAAAGAGTTCGATATTGCTGCGAGATCCTTTTCCAAATGAAGAAAAAGAGGAAATGCAGAGTTTGCGAACCGCAAAGAGAGGGTGATCAGTGAGCTGTGAAATTGGATGAGGCGGGAGGGAGTTGATTGATTTCTATGTATAAAATGCAAATCACCATTTAACGTATAAAATCTATTAGTTCTTGTTCAATGAATTGATTTATTTCCTGTTGACGTTACACCACATGGTAAAACTAATCGGAAACAACATCTTTTTCCGACTGCATTTTTCACCCCTCGCGACATGGATGGTGCACGTGGAGGAGAGGAAAGACAAAGGAATACAGGCAAAACACGAGAGAGCAAGCTAGAGGCGAAGAACCCGCAGAAGTACATACCATGATACTCTAATTTACATACAATGTAGGGGTTTTGGTTTCAGATTACAGTGTGTGAGCAACAAAACAAACTACATACTTCAAAATCCATTGAAGTGGGGAGCCTGTGTACCACCAAAGAGCTGCCTTTTTTCTGAGAAAATGAATATCCATTTGCCTCTTTTATGAGAAAGAAAGTACCGTGCCACTCGGTCTATCTCTAAGAATACAGGCGGCAGGAACCTGTTGGTTGTGAGGTGGTTTGAGGCATCTCCCTCAGGAAATAGCATCTCCATCACTTCAGTCTCCTGCATATCAGGCCTTCAAATACATCTTTTTTAGTTATATTTCAGGCTTCAAATACATATCCTGAAATTAAGCATTCATTGGCTTTTGATGAGGTCCAAAGGATCATAATCGTACGGATCTCCAGCTTTTACAAAACGGCCCTTCACACGCTTCCTGACATCAGCTCTTTCCTTGCGCGAAGCGTACCTTATTTTTTTATCAAACCTGTCAAAAGGCACAGCAGTTCCATAGTGAATTTAGACTCAGCAATCAAATTGGTTCTTACTTATCACATCATAATAGAATAACTGAAGCAATTGTCAAGCAACTCTACTTACTTGCGAGACTTCCTTTTCTCTTTGTATCGTAACACTGCATCGTCCCTGACAGCTGATGAAAACTGAACATCATATTGATGTTCCTCCATCATTACTGATGAAAAACCTCCATTCTCAGGGAGATCTCCGATGTTGCACTTGGTTGTCTGGCCTGAGAAAGAGATTGAGTGGGTAGATTGTGCTGGTCTTGGGACACAATCATTTGAATCAGATTTACAGCTTGTCATGGACTCGACTGATAATTGATTGCTGCAATCCTGCTTCAATGTTCCAACCTTCGAACTTGAGGCCTGAAATTATTTTTCAACAACAATGTATAAGATAGAAAGTCAGGCCAGTAAAAAACATCTCATCATGAAATATAAGAAATAGAAGGCAGACCTTTGCCGTCACACCCTTAACATTGCATTCATTGTCATACATATCACGCATTCCATAAAAGCTATCAGCTCCACCATTGTCAAAAAATTGTTGCGTTTCATCACGAGATTCGTCAAAGAGTGCTTCATAGTCGTCTAAACTCAACTCAGTGTCTGAGATATAAAAGTTCTGGGAGGGAACCTCTTGAGTGGGTCCAGGATCTTTCTTTGGCGGACTAGCCTACATGATCAAGAAACAGGTGCTTAATTGTTAGAAACTGCAAGGGTGTAAAATCGAACGGACTTAAAATATTAAAGGCAGCAAACTCAAATGATGAAACGGCCAAGCATAAGAATAATCAAGTAAATATGCTGCCAACCAACCATAACAAGTATAACTGTATCCTTTGACCCCAGCTATACGATTTTGACCAAGGGGGTTACGCAGGAGCAAAAGATATTCTTGAATTCCAAAAAATATTTGGAAGAATTTAGGGTTGTGCCACAGAAGGATCCATCCTTGAGATAAAGAACAGAGCACAGAGCGCACAGGAGCGATGAGGTAAAAATCCAGGGAGATGGGGAGCACTATTATTAGTGCTTACAGATTTCGGATACTTTGGTAGCGAGGGCGAAGTAGAATTAAGAAGAGAGAATGCAGTGAGATCAATTAAGAAGATATTACCAACTCTAATTGAATCGTAATGCCTGCTACTTATGTTAAAGAAGTAGGGTGGCTATGTTTATGCACTTGTTATTACTTGGACCTGCACTTTGGAAAAGTATTATACTACTCCATGTCTTTTATAAGGGTATGAAATGGTATTGCAAAATCGATAGAAATTTGTAGTAAGGATTACAAATCATCGATTTATTGTTTTTTGTGATGCCTATAAGTTATGTTCCTCCATTATTTAAAAGCTTCTAAATAGGTGTGCAAACTTGGAGAAGTTGTAGCTTGTGGGAGTCAGTTCTTTCCGAGTCAGTAATTAGTAGTATAAATTATTTTCTTTGATCAATCCAACAGCACCCTAGTTCATTTTGAAATCCTTTTGAACTTTATTTATATTTCAAGTCAAGAGAAGAATTGGAGGAAATGGTTCTTGTGAGGTTAAAACAAGTGCAGAAGTTAGAATTAATAGTACTCCATAAAGCAAGGTTAGTAACATACCTTCATGAAGCTTGGCTCAACCAACCTCAGCAACAGCCAAAAGAGCATGAATGCAGGGGAATCGGACCTATTATACATTAAGTTGAGACTAGATGATTTCTCTTTTGTAAATAAGAAGAAAAAGAAAGTAAATAAGCTAGTACCAAAAATAGAATGATGATTTAGGGAAAATAATAAACTGATTGTGGAAAACTTGCATGGTCCTCTTCAAGGACTTAACGAGAAGAAGAAGTTAGTTCTAAAACTTCTGAAGAGTTGAGATCCTTCGAGAATGAAGAATTACAAATGATTTTTGTACGTTAGGAGAATTAAAAGAGAAAGAAGTCTAATCTTAAGCTGAAATCTGTAACCCAACCAAAGCTAATAGCTTAAGCATAAGCAGCCATTTTCGAAAACAGTATAATGAGGAACCGTTTCCCCTACAATGCCGTTGGTGTGCTGAGCAAAAGCTCCAACTTTGTTCCTGATGTATTTCAAACTGAAAATTAAGTAATGACGAATATCTAAATCATAAATTACCTTCAGGTTCAGAGAATCAAGTGGTCCTCTTCCATCAAACTGCACAGCATCGGGAGCTATTATTTCCATACCAGTATCTTCTGTACAGCAATCCGCATGCGACAACTCACATCGGGAGGGACTTTCTTCTCTTTCTTCAAGTCTCATCGGATCTGGTTCAGGATTACTAATTGACTTATCAACAGAAAAGAAGGACCAGATCCTTGAAAAATCAGCTGCCGAAGGGCAGCCAGAATACAAATTTATCATCTCTCTCTTATGCTCAACATCTGAAGCCGGTACAGCAGCATGGCCAGACCAGTTGCAGTCTTGACAAAGTGAGGTGCTCTCTTGGATGCACCTCGTTATCGCAGGCTGAGAGTGGCATCTTTCACATAAAAGCGTCCTCAAGTGGCGCTTCGAAAGAGCATTTGCAGAATGAACATTCCGATCACAGGATAAGCACAAGCAAGCAGCATCAGACCTACAATGGATTATGGATCTTTGCTCCCCGCAAAAATCGCACAATCGACCCATTAGACTTCACCGCTGCAACTCTCTACTCTGCAAGTAAATTTCACCACATCAATTACTTAACCGAATCCAAACAATCTACCTAACTCAGATAGAAACGAAATTTAAAGCAAAAAATCACATAATCAAAGCTTCAATTTCCTGTTTGTGCTTACCTAATTACAAAATATAGCAAACAGATCGTATTAATACGCAACTAGCACTGAACAAGTTTTCTTCGATAAAGAGCTGGAAACTTTCAATTAAGACGTAAGCAATCAGTTTTTTCAGCTGAACACGTTAAACTAGAGACGAAAAAACACTTGTTCTCTCGAATCGAAGCCAGATCATCACCAAATTAGAGAATAAAGGAAGAAAAAGTAGAATAAATCAAACAATCGCCACAAATCAACAAGATCCTTGACGATTAAAGAGATTTCCTAGCTCAAAACAATTAAAAAAACGAAAGAGAAAAGCAAATTACCAGCAGAAGCAATTGAGGAAGCCGGAACTAGGAAAAAAAGCGGTTCCTAGGAGGCGGAGGTGGTGAAGTAGGAGCGATGATGGAACTGATAAGGCGAAGGAAAAGGTGAAGAAGAGATAAGAGTAGCGTTGGGCAAATGAGAACCAAAAGATGGGACAGTTGAAATGGAAATATCCCTTTTTCTGCACTTTTTGAATAATTTATTACCACTTTTAATTATCGCGAAAAGGGAGCGCGATATTTGTATAAGTCGCTGTTTCGTTTCAAGCTTGCTTTGGTATCCGACTCTATCCTACTCTCTTCAATTATTTTACTTATATTCTATCAAACAATATGACTCCTTGCTTTAATAGATATTTTTTCTTGAGTTGCACTTTTGTAGTAGATATTTTTCTTCTTCTTTTTCTAGTTGTAGCTATGAAGATTTTATTTGTTAGATATTTTTGGTGTTTCTCTTTACTCTCTTTCTTTTTTTGGTTAGAGGCTAAAATCTACATTGGAAGGTTCACTCATTAGGCAAGGGTGGTGGCGGCGGTTACGTGGAGGATGCTGTGAAGTCTCCATCATATACCTAATCATAGAATTGTCTGAGGCAAGGAGTGGATACCGCTAATTTCGAGTGGTTTCGTGTAAGGATGTGAGGATGGTATGACAGAACCGGAAGTGGCGATTTTATAGCGGAGTTTGAACTAGAAATCTAAAATCGTTGATTATTATTCGAACCGAAATATAGGCATATATTGTATCTATAAGTCTGATTTTGGTTCAGGATTTTTGAAATCGTAATCGGCTAGCAATTGAATGTTTTAGATTAAACCTAAAGTCAAACAACACAATTGGAAAAACTGGAAAGTTTGTGGAAAATAAAAATAATGCTGAAAATGAGAAAAAACGATGATTTTGAACCATCTCATTTGTTAGGCTATCGATGATTTTGAACCATCTCTTTTGTTAGGCCAGTACGCTCTGGTGGAGGTAAGATGTTTTGTGTGTTCGACTGTGTTGTTAGTGTGAATTCTTAAACTGGTACTTTGGTACGGAGTATTTCTTTTTCTCATGATACTCTAGAAGGTTTGAGCCTTTTGACATAAAAAAAAAAAAAAAAAACAAAACAAATCGCTAATTGTGTGCAAATTTAAAAATGAGCATTTTTAGGTAAGAAACTAAGAATAGTGCTATTAAGTCATATAGTAACCACACTAATACTATTTTGTTTCGAAATTCATGAGATTGTGTAGAAAGTTATATACTTATATAGTACTCCGTACTAGTATAAATTAGATTAATGCACTAGCGTAAGCTTTATTATTTATTAATGATATTATTCTTAAATTACGAATATATGTTCATTATAGTTATTCACATTATGTTCAGATAACTTTTCCTTTTCTACGTACTGATATACACACTAAAATTGTCTTATTTTATTTGTTTTTTAATTTATTTTTCAGATGTTTTAACAAGCTTATCATTTAATAATGACTAGATAAAGTAAACTGTATTAATGATAAATTAGGAAATGTGTACTAGAAGTGTTGAATACTGAAGAAGCATGATAAATGTATTAAATTCAACATAAGTAGCGGTTGAAACTAAAAGGGTAAAATAAAATGAATTAATAATTCTCGCGATCATTATCGATCTTGTAATCGGTCTATGACTCTAGTCTCTGTATTATAGTTTCAGTTTAATCGGAATTGTAACTAATGCGCATGCAGAAAAAATAGAGGCTATATTTTCTATATTTTAAAAAAAAAATTGTAGATAATTTAAATTATTGATGAAGACTTAAATTGGATAAATTTAAAAATTTATAACAAAAAGAAGTTTATAGTAAGAGCTCAAACCCATGTTATGATAAAAAATATTTGTAATAAATTTTTATTTTGGACAATTGGTGTATATCAAAGTTTCAGTTTAATCGGAATTGTAACTCGTGCAAATGTAGACAAAATATTAGCAAAGGCTATATTTTATTTGAAAATATATTTTTAGATTATTGAAATTATTGATGGATACTTAAATTTGGATAAATTTAAAATTTTTATAGTAATAAAAAGATACGGAATAAAATTTTAGTTAGCCCATGTTATATCAGTTGGGTCGGCCCCACACAAACGTTTGTTCTTATGATGATAGAGACCAGTAATTTTTATCTGAAATAAATTTTGTTTTTTTGGTATTTATAAATTTATCTTTATTATTACATTTATAACAATTTGACTTTGTTGTACCTAATAAATTAACATACAGGAACATAGTTTGTTCATAATATTGAAGATAATGCAATAGTAATTAAAAAGTAAGAATGACAATAAATTTATAAGAAAAATTTTCTACATCCCACATATAAAAGTCAAGCTTTAAGTTAATGCTAAAAATACTCTAAAAATTTCCATATGAGAAAATAATTTTCAGAATTGAAAATAAAATATAGTATCATTTGATATTAACATATGTAAAGAATATAAACTAGTAGTACAAGTGTAACACAATCTATCAAAGTCTTTAAGATATCATTAATACAATCTATGGAAGTCTTTAAGATATCATGAATAACATATTCATGTTCTATAAAGAGAATTAATATAGTTTATGGCTTGAAGAAAATAAAATGAAAAACAGTTGACCATGAAATTATATACTCCCTCTGTCCCACGTTACTTGAGTCATTTCTCTTTTGCACTCGTTTTGAAAAAATAATAATAAATAGTTAAAGTGGAGAGAAAGAAAAGCAAGAGAAAGAATAATGTAGAGAATAGTCTTAACTATAGTATTCTCTTTTTTCTTTATTTTTTCTTCACTTTAACTATTTATTATTATATTTTCAAAACGAATGCGAAAAAGAAGTGACTCAAGTAACGTGCGACGGAAGGAGTATGGCACAATGAAGCAATTCAAGTTGGAGAGCTATCAATCGTACTAAAAGGTAGATCAACATATTAGTTGGACCAATAATTATCGAGGTGCCGATAATATGGTGGTAAAGCTTGTTTTATTAAAAAGGAAAATTTGTTTTAGTCCTCGAGCTTTGGATTGGTACCAATATTAGTCAGTAACGTTTAAAAATATCATTTGATGCTTTAAGTTCGATTTAATATTGTTTGAACTAAGATGACTATTTAGATTTTTTAGAAAAAAATACGCTCAGAAGTCAGACCAATTAAAAGCATCTCAATCAATTTACTCTCTCTTTATTTAAAAAATTGAGGGAACATTTTTTAGTCCTTAACTATGGATTGATTTTAACTTTGATCCGTAAGGTTTAAAAATATCTTATGAAGTCCTTTAACTTCGATTTGATATCTTTTGAACTTCTTTTTCACCGTTTAGATATTTTTTGGAGCGAAACTACCCTCATGTTCCTAGAAGGCATTTCAGTTAATTTGTAATGAAAAAGAGATACGACTTTCAGCCACAATTCAACTTTTCAAATAATTTGATATCGTTTTGCAATTTTAATCGAACTTTCTTCATGTATCTCTCCTTTTCTCTTCCTCTTCATGACATGAACTATTATTATAGTAGGTGAAGATAATGTTTTATCCCAAATCTTATTTACAAATTGTTCTTTTATATTGTTTATGTGAATTATAAGAGAAGCGCTACTTATGTCACTTACCACACCTCTCTTGGTTTTCCCTTCGAATATAACTATTTTTTCGTCATTTTTTTTTCTCCATGCTCCAATCATTTATTATAGCAAATTGTTTTATAATCAGATCCAATCACTGCTTTTCTCTTTGTTTGGGGAAACATAGAACAAATATCCTATTCACAATCTCGATTTTCGTTTCAATTTGAGGTGAACCAATGCACAAAATGTTGTTTTTTTCCAATTAATAGTCATCCAAATTCATCATGAAAGGTATGCCTCAGTCCTCTTTATCGCACGCTTACGCGTGAATTGTGTTTATTGATATCTCTGTTTCAGTCGCATGGATTGTTTATTGTTGGGTTACTATGTATTCGCACACTCGCGATTTCATTGTACAGATCAGTGAGTATAACTTTTGGATCAATGCTCGTTAAGATCATCAATGTCTATCATCTTTCAATCCAATTTTCCCATCTTTATTTTCCACATCAATAGTAAGGGAAAATAATTGGTTCTTCAAACATAAATTAGTGGGATATTACTCTCTCAAAGCTTAATTTTAATGTTTGAGAGTTGGTTGAATGATCATAAGTCAATAAATATCAATGTTCTAGATGTGTTCAACCTTACAGGTTTATTGGGATTTATTTTATTGTTTCTGCAACTAATCCCAATTATCAACTGTAAGTTTTTGTATGTTTTGGATTTTTGAGGACACTAGTCAATATCTAGTTTTGTCTAGTTTTGGTTCTTTCTGTATTCTCCATCGTAAATATTTATTTTCCTGATAGAGTCAAGGTTGAAACTTGGAATTGTTGAACTTCTCACGTTGCATGATGTGATCGAAGCAAATGATTCTCCTGAGCCGAAGTCTGTCGATCAGTGGCTCAGCTTCTCTTTCTTGCTTGTGTACATAAACTTAGACGTTAGACTGTACCCCTTGCTTCACAATATTTCGTAAAGGGTATTTTTGTCAAAATACAAGTCTCGCTGTTGAATGTGGTTAATTAAGATGGTTTACGTTCTCTAGGATTGTCCAAATTTGTGAACAATGCAACACAATGGCAACAGTCATTGGCTTTATTCCATACTCTAGTGCCATGTAATTTAATTTCTGGTTTCTTTCGCAAAGTCTCTTCTGGTTCATCCATTTGTCATTTAGGGTTTGTCCCGAATAATCATAAAATTATGATGCTAGTTTTGTTGTCCATTTTCCCACTAATATACTAGTAGACTAGATGTTGAGTATCAATATGTTGTTTTGTGTAATTTGGAGTATATCTTTATTGTATATTGTGATGTGACATAAAGAAAGTTATATTTACATTGCAACCACATGATCCTAACTTTATAGAGAGATGTACAGAAAAGCTTCAGAGTATGTTCATATGTCTGAATAGAAGACACCTATAGTAACACAAAAGAAGATTTGAGAATAGTGCAAACTTATTAAGGACGACTAAAAATCCAGTAAATGTTTAGTGATTGCAAGATTATCCTATTTTGAAATGGTAAAAGAAACTGAAAATTGGGACAACAACTAATAAGTTCATCCTTTGACTTGATCAATGCCGGAATTGTTCAACTTTTTGTAGCTTTGCGCTAGGATGCCTCAATTACTATTGATTTATTTGATTATTTTTGTTTTTATTCAATCAATGAATATTTACCATCCAAATGTATCTTTCCTACATGGTAGAACTTTTAACAAACTCTGTATGAAGGTTGTCATGTTCAACTACCTTCAACATATCTATACCATTCAACATTCAAATGTCGGATGGCTTGTTTGGAATAGGGATAAATCAATTCCTGGATAAAAATGATGAATGCAATGTATTGCTTTGAATGATCTTTTCTTCTTATGAGAAATTCTCAACGGACTCTCTGTTTCGGGTGCCCTCCTTTCTTGGGCATCTCCGATTTTTATGTTGTATATTGCTAGTATTTAGTTGACTTTCATGTATACTCAGTGTAATATATTCACTTAGCCGGTATATAGGTATGGTGTTATGATTCCTGGAGATGATGGTGCAGTGCTTAGACGGGCTGAAACATTTGTGTTCTGCTATTGTAAATTGTTGTGACTCTGAGATATACAAGCAACCAAGGGGCTTGGAATGTCCTGAAGCTCTAGCGAGGGAGACAATGTGTATGTCATCTCATTTTTTTAAAATTTATCAATTACTTCGAGTGCAAATAAGCATCATCTTTCTATATTTGTTTCATATTCTTTTCGTATAAAGATAGAATACATGCACATTACAGTGAATCTAGTGTGACATGCTATAATTTTTTTAGAGTTTGTGTAATTAATCATGGTTACCATCCTCTGGATGTCCATATGCTCATGTCCATATGTCCAGCCTGGAAAATCGCTATTACTAACATTATTGTCATTTCATTGCTAATATTGAGCACCTTCAACTTTCAAATATTTACCCCATTTATATACTCGCTAATCCAATTCATGTACTATAGTGAACTGAACATAGTTTGTTAGTGGAATTTTCTCTATGAATGGAGAAAATTTAGAATGTGCTATTGGAATTATACGCGAGCAAGTAAACAAAACTTGGGAAACAAAATAGTTGGCCATCTAATCAATGGACTTTTTTTTACATTTTGCCACTTAATATTTCTTTGTTTACACTTGCAACTGTGTTGCGGATTCAAGAGGGCATATAGATATTGACCTATTAATTTTAGCGAGTGTCAAATTTTAAGTTGTATTCTCTTATTCCATCCATGATGATCTAAGAATATAACCATTTTTCTTTGGTCTCATCACTACTCAAATGTAGTCAGTGTTAGTGAAATTGAAGCTTTGTATGAATTATTTAAAAAGATTAGTAGTGCTGTTATTGATGACGGCCTGATACACAAGGTAATCACTGCTAGTTGTTCTTATGTTCTATACAATTTTTCTTTCATTTACTTATAATATTGGATTCTGACTTGGCTTCCTTTTCTACATTATATGGCCACCTCCAGGAAGATTTCCAACTTGCATTATTTAAAACAAATAAAAAGGAGAGCCTATTTGCTGACAGGGTTAGTTTCCATGCGCCAAATACTGCAAATTCCTTTAACATGTCAGACATGGTTAGTGTCATCAGCCTAATACTTTAAAGAGTAAAGGTCAATTTTGGTTCTAAATATATGACCAAAATACGAATTTGGTCCAAAACATTCACTTTTTGAAAAACAGGTCCATAACAAATGAAATCATTGTCGGAGTGGTCCTTTTGTTGATGGATCCGTAAAAAAACTAACGGTCATGCCACTGTGCAATTAGCATTGACCGTTAGTTTTTTGACAGAACCATCTGAAAAAAGACTACTTCGTCGATGAAGAGACTAGAGTGGACGTGCAGTGTGTGATATCACTCGATCTAACAGGTCCAGAGGATTCGACTATATTTTAGAGGCTACAAGATCATGAAACTATCAGACAGGGGTCGTTGGATGCACTTTATTTCTTCAAAACCTCAACCCACTACACTACAACTAGCACATGGAAGTAAAGGATCGATCTCACGAGGACGAATGTGTTACGAAACTGCATTTGAGGATGTTTTGGGAAAGGGTGGGTGGCTGCTGCCACGCAATTTTGTGGGTCGAGAACTTAAAATTACTAGGTCTGAGAGACTTAAACTACTTTACTCTACCTACTGGGTCTAAGAAATGAGGACCTACGGAAGATGCATGACTTAGAGAAATGAGATATTTTAAAGTTCTAAGACAACTGGAGTTAACTTAACTAGATGGACTTTCCTAATTTGGACAAACATGGATAAAGCGAAAAGTGGGGACAAGTTTCCTTAAACAACCAGGGTCTGGAAAAGCATGCAGAAAAGTAAAAAGACAATGCAGACAGTACTGACAGGGTCTGGAGAACCTACAGAAAAAGCAAGGTACATGCAGAAAGTACTGACAAAAGCAAATCTGGTTCTAACTACCAACAACGTCATCTTCTTCGGGAATCAAACAAGAATAGCAGATAAAACAGAGTATTAAATACCATGAAAACAGAGCAAACTTCAGATCTAAACTTAAAACGAGGAATTAAAGCCTAAACTAACAGATCTACGCTACTGGACCTAAAGTATGCAGAAACAGAAAGTAAATAGCCATAATCATGCAAAACGTAAACAACAAACATCAGATCTACGAGACTCTAACTCAAATCCACCACGATTCAACAAATTCAAACATCTCCATACGTAAATCCACAACCTCCATCAACAAACCAACAGATTTCAGCTCCAAACATCCAACAATCAACAAGAACGAAAGCGAAAAGCAAGAAATAAACGTCAACTCAGTGATATCCGACAAAAACCAACATAAACTTCCATAATAACGAGAACTAAGTTCGAATCCAGTAGATCAAAGCAAGAACTAGAGTTATAAAACTAAAAACCAACAAGTACTTGAAACCGAAAGTAAACAAAACAAAGCAAGATAAATATTGTTTCTTCGCCTTCACAAGGCGGTGTTACACAGCAGCAAAACAACGATGAACCACCACGGTAGCCAGGATCACTCCATCTCCAAGTGCGCAGCAAGTGAAAATGAGGAATTTGAAGTGTGGAACTAAGGAATGGAACAAGAGCTTGAGCTAAGAGTGTGCGTAGAAGTGGTTGTCTTGTTCTTCAAGGTTGAGCTCTTATATATGTGAGGCTCTGATCTCTAGGGTATCCTTCTGGTAATTAGATGCTTTTACCCTTGAATAAGACTCTTTAAAATAATCTGCTCATGCTCAATTCTGCTCTTGTTGCCAACTTTTAATTCTTCCAGGTCCGAACGACGACATTTGATTTTCACTTCAATTTTATCTCTTTTGCATCTGCCAGGTCTGGTAACAACAACTCCTAGGTCCAACAGATTTATTACGCACCTGAACTCATAAACACAGATTAGCGCCCCAAATGCACAGAATTTTAACCCAAAACCAATGCAAGAAACGAGCCTTATCAGTCGACCTTTTTATTTGTTATGGACCTGTTTTTTAAAAAAGTGAGTGTTTTGGACCAAATTCGTATTTTGGTCATATATTTAGGACAAAAGTTGACCTTTACTCTACTTTAAATAACTTAAGTTTATCCTACAAGTTGTTGCATATTTAATTGAAATTCACTTGCAAGTTAAGTTGTTCTCTTGAGTCTTGAAGAGTCGCACTCAACTGATGTACATTTTACTTATATTTTTAACATTGTTGATTTGAAGTCGAACTTATTTTAAATTGAGCATCTTGTGTTTTCAAACTGCAATTTTCTTCTGTCTTTGGCATTGTTGCTGGTATTATTGTACGATCACTACTGTCGTTTTTGTTAGTTTAATGCATATAATTTTTTTTCTTTCAGGTATTCGACTTGTTTGATACAAAGCACAATGATATATTAGACTTTGAAGAGTTTGCTCGTGCTCTTTCTGTTTTCCACCCAAATGCTCCTGTTCGTGACAAGATTGAATGTAAGTTTCACATTTCCATGGTTGGTTGTGTTTCTCTGCCAGATTTGTTTTCGTAATGTACATATATAATTTATACTCCCCCCGTCCCCAAAGAATATGCACTTTAGGTCCGACACAGGTTTTAATGTAAAATTGGTAAAGTAAGAGAAAAGTAGAGAAAAAGTAATCAAAGTTTTGTTAGTAGAGAATGGATCCAACCTCATTAGAGAGAAAAAACTTTCCAAAATTACAAAGTGCATATTCTTGTGGGAGGGACTGAAAAGAAAAGAGTGCATATTTTTGTGGGACGGAGGGAATATCAATTATGAATCCTCCAAAAGCCTCTACCACTTGTGATTAGGGGTGAGCATTCGGGTTTCGGTTAGGATTTTTGCTTAAATCGAACCAAAACCGAAAAACTAATTAGTTCAAAACCCAAACCGAACCGAACCCGAAAAACTAAAAGTCGAACTAAACCGAAAATATATGAAATAACTGAAAAACCGCAAAAACCCAAAATTAATATATACATATATATACTAAATATTATATAGAAGATATTAAAAGACGATATGTATATGTATAATATTAAATTAATAGAATACATATATATATAATATTAAATTTAAAATATAATTTAGTTTTTTGGTTTTCGATTTTTTATTTCGTTCGAATCAAACCGAAAAATCAAAAATTTTATATTTTTAAAATCGAACCAAACCGAAAAACCAAAAAAATCGAACTGAATTTCAAAATTTCAGTTTGGTTCGGTTCGAATATTCGGTTTTCAGTTTTTTTCTCACCTCTACTTATAATTTTTCTTCCAACTAATGATGTCAAACTTTCTATCTTACAGTTTCCTTCCAACTATATGATCTTAAGCAACAAGGATTCATTGAAAGGCAAGAGGTAATCTCTTCTTTCTTGGATGAAAACTACCACAATTCTATGTATTTTCGTAAGAAGATATGTCTCCATTTATATATTTCTTCATGATAGTATCCCTGCTAATATATTGTGTAAAGGAAGTTCTTATGAACACATAAAATTCATTTCCTGAATTCTTGGTGCCAATATATTTCGGTGATATATGCTCGATCATTTATTCTCCAAGATATATTGCGGGGATTGTTCGGCTAAATGCAGGTAAAACAAATGGTGGTTGCCACGCTAGCTGAATCTGGAATGAACCTCTTGGATGATGTTATAGAAAGCATCATAGATAAGGTGAACCCCTAGCTAAGTTCTAATTCGGTATTCTTGGTGGTTTCCATATCTCTATAACTTTTCGCTTCTATATCTGCATCTGCAAGTTACTATTTATTGTGGATTGTGAGTGTGGGACTGTTAGCCTTATTGATTTATGTGTATTATATAATCAATTGTATTAAAAGACTGATGGTGAAGATGTCTTTACATACGTATGTATATCGAATACAGATGTCGACTCTAGTTGTGCCACATATATTATGGCGTTCCCATGTAGATGGAGGTTGGATGTATATTTTATTAGATAAGCAATGTCAACGAGGAAGTCTAGCACTTGTATTCTTAGTCATCTTTGAATAATGCTTGCTTGCACACTTCGTGGATGAAAACAATGGCATCCTAGTGGAATCCAGGTATACTTAGCTAGTAAACTTTATATGCAGTGTATATCAAAGATATAAGGCATTGCAGATGTGATTGATATTCACAATAAGTCCAGTGTGACTATGACAACTTTGTAGATGTGATTGAAGATTCATATTACTCATACGTTTTCAGTATCCTGTTATACACAGTTACCTATTTTTTTATGTTGGTCTTGAACAAGTCCACCGAGTTACTCAGTGTTCTTTTGTAATTATTTTAGTTTTATATCATGACTTGGTTTCAGACATTTGAGGAAGCAGATACCAAACATGATGGGAAGATTGACAAAGAAGAATGGGGTAACCTTGTGTTGCGACATCCGTCTCTCTTAAAGAATATGACCCTTCAATACCTCAAGTAAGTTTATATTGCATCTTTGATAAAAATAATCTCAATCTTGTTCAACTAATATCTGGAACCAGCTTAGACCTTGGAGGACCGAGGGGAAGTTGAATGATGGATTTGATTCTTGTGGTGTGTGTACTTAATTTATTAATTGAATGCTTCAGTTAAATCTCCTCAATTTCATTTCTGTATGTAATCTAGAAAGTAGTGCTAATCCATCTTCCTTCAGGAATTTTTGTTGATAACAAGTTAACAACCAACTCTACTCTACAGTGACTAGACAGTAGACATAAACAATCAAAGATGAATATGACAACGTTGTTTGTTGTGGTCTCTGCGAAAAGTAGACAAGGGTGTAAAATGTATCTAGTAACATGTTTCTTACAGTTTTAGGGATATTTTTGAATCATGTGACATCATTTTGTGGAAACAAATCCATAAGTCATTTTCATATCCGTCTATAAAGCCTACTGACGGATATAGCTTGTTTCAGTAGCTTTAGTTTACTGAGTGAAACCTAAAATGTATCTATGTGAAATATTGTATGGTTTAATATCACTTGTTGTATAACTCTTGACTTTATTTTATGAGAGTAACTTTGGTTGACAGAGACATCACGACCACGTTCCCCAGCTTTGTATTTCACTCCCAAGTTGACGATACCTTGGATAAATGACCTCTGGTCACAAGTATGGAATATTGTTGTTTGGAATTCAAACACAATGGTGACGCTCTATATAAGATCTGCTAAACGAAAGTTTGAACCAACTGGATGCAGAGGTGAAAATGCTGAATTCTTTTGTTCCTTCACTGTGCGGATCGATCAGCATTCAATGAAACAAGGCTTGATTTGGTTGTATTTGGTTTTCTGAGCTTACTTTATATTGTCATAGAAGATAGTATATCAGTGATATGTGGATAGAATATGTTATTTTCATCAAGTGTACCTCTATGTGACGTGATCTCTCGTTCAATTTAGCAATTTTTGAAAGTCATTTTATTCAATTTCAAACAAAGATTAGTTATTGTTGTTGTTTTCCAACATATACTATTAAAAAATGTTTCACAATATCAAATAAAACATGAGCTGTGAAAGAAATCAATTGGTTATATTTTCTATAACAAGTAACGCTATGGAGTTAAAAAAAATTGTACCATTATAACACGGAAAAGTTACACAAGATTTTGTATAACACGCGTGCCTAATATGACTTTTTCTTTATTTCTTTTGTCCACTTAAAACTGTGTTTTATGAAATTTATTTTTAGTATGAAACTAATTTTAGAGAATTAATCATAAATGAAAAACATGAAATTATTTTTATAGACTGAGAGAAGCGTTATTTCATCCAAGAAAAATATAGTCTTGTGTTTTTTATTTTGATCTATCTACCAAAATTAGTTTTATCCATTTATCATAAGTCTCACTTTCTAATGAGGGTGAATCTTAAGTTTTTATTGAGAATACTTTAACGATTCAACAACCTTTTAAATCTTATCTATGTCCAATTTTATAATTAAAATTCGTTGAATTTACTTTTAAAATTATTTTATTTTTATGAACAGATGTAATTGATCAATGATTCTAGTTATTGTAATAGTTCTTCTCCATTCCCTAATAAGAATCACATTTTATCGTTTCGGTCCATTCCATTAAAAGTTACATTTCATAAATGGTAAGTGGTCCTACATTCTATTACCTCACTTCACTCGCATTCTATTATAAAACCAATTTTTAAAAATGGGATCTATATTTCCGTCTTTGAAAATTTGTCACATTTCATTTTCTGCATTCGTTTTGAAAATAATAATAATAAATAGTTAAAGTGGAGAGAGAGTAAAATAAGAGAGATAATAATATAGAGAAGACTCATATTTACATTGTTCTTTTTCTTATTTTACTTTTTCTATACTTTAACTATTTATCATTGTTTTTCTAAAATAAGTGCAGAAAATGAAATGTAATAAAATTTCGGGGATGGAGAGAGTATTATTTATATTTTTCAAAATTTATGTCCTACACTTTTATTATGGGACGAATATACTAAAGTAAACTGAGAATCATGATAATATAATGGGAAAGCCAAGAGATATGGTGGATTGATATGTTCCATGTCTATAAATCAAACAAAGAATAGTTACTGGGTCACGGTAAAGTAAAAGAGTACTCAAATAGAAAAATTGGAGTTTGGTCCCTGCAATCTCAACAAATTGCATGTTCAGATTAATTAAAACATTAACATTCCCAGAAAGTTAGAAATTGCACCCCAACTCGAGTCTTCGCCGGTGGACAGTGGACTATCACCGGCTTCAGCTTCAGCTCCCGTCGCCGCCGCCGCCCTGCCTTACGGTGAGAAAATATGCATGCAAAATATGCATTATGTTTCTCTCGCTTTATTTCTCTCTGATTTCCACTAAGAATCGCAAATTCTTTGCTTTCCCTCTGGTGCTCTTTGAGCGGCATTTGGTAGAGTTATCCTCTTAATTTTGAATGTCTCGAAACAAACACTGACGAGAATTGGAACGCCTACGTATTTCTAGGGCTTGTGCAATCGGAGGATAACAGAATGTCGGAGAAAGGTGGAAAAGGGGGCAAGTCTTCTCTAAAATCACCTGGTATCGCTTGCGTCTGTGTGCGTGTGTCGGGGTGTGTGTGTCACCGCTCTCTTTTACATTGTTGCTGGTGTCTCTGTTTCTTTCATGTATGAGTGTGAATTTCAATTTCCTGCTATAGGCTTTTCGTATTGTTTTTGTTTTTTAAAAAAAACTGTTCCGTTAATTTGCTGGAAAAATGGTGTGAATTAGTGGCATTACTACTGATGTTAGTATTTTACTCAGTGAACAATGTTTTGATGCAAGTATGTGTGATGAAGTGGTTTACTATCTTTCTCTTTGCTCCTGATTTTGCCGTCTAATGCTAAATGCTTGTTATATGTTGTCAATCTTTTTTCTGGAATAGTTCGATACATGTCAAAGAAGGCATTAACTTTGTTGTTTGTAGGAAGACTTAATTTATAGCAGATAGGATGTGACTTTTTTCTCACTTCTCTAGCCTCATTGGTAAACATTTTTTGGTAGGTTTGTTTATATTTACTTCATAGCGAAGTTTTGTTTAATGACACTATGCATTTCAGTTATAGCTGCATCTGTTGGCCTGGGTTGATCTTCTAATCTTTTGAATATGCTAACATTATGATTTTAAAGAATAAGAAATTTATAAGGATATATCGAAGAATATGTATATAACATGAAAGACCTGCCAATTCCTGTTTACTTCGTCATTCGTCTCTATTTGGTTGGACTTGGGATTTTATGGCGGCAATATGTTCGATATTTTTCCTCTTATAGAAGACAAACTTGTTTGTACTTTTGCACTTATACATAAGTAACATAATTAATTGTGTGATGAAACTAGTTTATTAGATCCACTGTTTATCTTCTCATTTGTCAAATTGACAAATTTTCAATTATTTGTTGCTTACTTTTTTTGTATACATTATTATATACACTTGTATCTTCGTGTTTTTGTTCTTTCTTATTGTCCTTACAAGTTCTTTTGTGCAACACAAATCAGTTGGGAATGGTGATAGCTCAGGAAAACAGAAAAAGGGGAAAAAGGTTCAGTTTGATTCCGAAGGTTAAATTTAGAATTACTCTTTTTGCTAGTAATCTTACTCACCCTCAGTTGGAATGATAAATGCCATATCTTATATTGCTGTGCACTTGTTATATTAATCTTTTTTTGTTATTCCAAATGCTAGATATTATGGAAACTGATACACCAATATCTAATGGGAAAGCTGATACTCCGGCTGCAAAAGGTCTGGCATTGAATCCTTTTAATTACATTTCCCCTGCAACTGAGAATGATGTTGCTTTTGGAATTAGAGTTTTGATTGTTTTTATTTTGTTAATACCTACATTTTATCATGACATGGATGAAGGTGGAAAAGGTGACAAAACTGCAAATGGCTCTAAAAAACCCACAGGGAAAGGGTCAACCACGGCGGTGCGAAGACTTGATCAAGGTTAGTTATACGTATACTACAAATCTTTTTGAAATTTCTTGAATATTTATAAATTATACTTTGTGCATTTGTTCACGAGGCTGCCTTGCAATATATAAATTCGAGGCAAGACTTGACTATGCTAGTATTCACTAAATTGTAGCACTGATTTAAGCATGAACCCCATCGTTAGATCCCTTGACAATGATCATCTCAGCATGATTCCAGATTGTTGTTCCTTTTTTTTCATTCTTTGAACTGAATGATTATCTACGTATAGAGCTCCCTCCCAATTCTACATGTTTGATGGACTGTGAAGCTGCGGAAATATTGCAAAGCATCCAAGATCAGATGGTTATATTGTCTCAAGATCCTGATGTAAAACTACCAGTGTAAGTTGCAGAGGTTGAAACTTATATCATCTAGACTTTTCTTCTTACTTTTATTTGATTAAGTTGCAGAGGTTGGAACTTATATCATACAGACTTTCTTCTTACTTTTATTTGATTATGTTGAGTTGTGGATGTTTTATGCTTCCTGAAATTTGACGATGAGTGTTATCTCTTATAATAGTTCATTTGATACGGGACTGACATATGCCAAGAGAGGTGGGAACTATGCAAAGCCTGAGACCGTGAAGAAAATATTTGAGTATCCTCATCTGTAGTAACTTTCAAAAAATTTCTCAGTCATATATGTCAGAAACCATAGATACTTTCTTTTTTCCATCATTTCAAGAATTGTTTTTCGTTAACTCTAATAAGGCCACTGAAGAAGCATGGTGTTTCTGACTGTGAGGTACGTAAACCAAGACTTAGTCTTCCAATCTTATTGTCATGGAAATAATTTAATATACTTCTATAATACAGATTTGCTTGATTACCAATATTTGCCCTGAATCAGTAGATGAAGTTTTTGCCGTTGTCCCAGCTCTGAAGGTACTATAACTATTTTTTTTTGGTTAGAAAGAAAATGGGATGATTGATTTCATGACTTATCATTATTTATGTCAAAAAACGCTAGATCTCTTTTATATTTCTATAAGTGAGCATATAATTTTTATGTTCCAGAAACTCTACGATCAGTTTCTTGTATATTTCTTAAAGTCAGCATATGAACATGGAAATAAGTGTTTGTTGTATTAGTATTGTGGTTCAATATTCTAAGTCTGACTAATATGAACTAGGTTTTGAGGTCAAGTGAATTGATTCACTTTTGACAAGATAGAAGGGCGTCGTTTATAATCTTAGCTGTTTTTAACTGAGAACAGATCTGGTTGAAATTATCAAAAGTTTTATGGTTGCAGTAAGAAATCATAGTGTAAATGCTAAATGCATGGCCTATATAGATTGTGAGGTTTGTTTTGCATCTCCGGTTTATAGTGGTAGTGGTATCTATATCTAGGCATAGCTCCCAGTATGTTTGAGTGATCCTAAAAGTCTGTATGATATTGGTATATGATAAAAACCGCAACAATATCTCATTACATGTTAGTCTTTATTGGTATTACCTGCGTATCTTCATCAAATACCTTATGTTATCAAATAATTTGCAAGTGAAATTGCACTAGTTTAAATGTTGTTTGTTATTTTCAAAAATAAAGATCACAATCCAAATGACACAAGGATTAATATTTTAGAGATGAGTCATGATATTGATAGAGAATCAGAGATGATATTTCATTATATTTAGTAATCCAAGCTGAACAGACTTTGACTGATCATGTTCTTTTCCAGCCTAAGATGAGCAAGTTGAGGGATCCCCTAAGAATTGCTTTGGCCGAACTGGCAAACCTCAAGGAAGCATTGGCTAACCTTAAAAACTCGACAACATAGACTGCCAACAGAGGAGGAGAGGAGGGCTGTGGTAAGTTGTTTCTGGCTTTTCAATCGTTCTATCTTGTTTCCATGTGAATATACGGTGGTCTGTAAATGTAGGCCAGAAAATTGTGATTTTACTTACTATTGCTGTCTCTCCTCTCCGACTTTGAACTTGGCAGTAACCGTGCTACATGATATGGGGCTTGGTAGATGTACATCCCTCCGGTTTTCTGAAGTAATGAAGACAATGCGCTCCCGTGATTCTATTTCTATGTAATCAAACTAATGCTAACAAATACATTTATTTTCGTTGATCCCATGCTGCATTTAGTGAAGGCCGAATTGGCGGGATGAAGGGGTGTCGGTTTATACACTCACTAATTTTCATGTTAATGTTAAGCAGCAAAAAGTGTCGAAAAAACTATTGAAATTATGTGTAGTGTGTGGTTAATGAATGTCTGTTGATATCTTTCGAGGTTAATAGATCACTAATATGTGTGGTTGAAGATAAAAAAAGGTGCGTTAGATATCTTTCGAGGTTAATAGATTACTAATATGTTATCTAAAGTCTTACATGAAAACTTTGGTGCTGGCCTCGCATTCGCAAATATAATACTACCACCTCACGGTCTTTGAAATATAAAAACTTTTCAAACGGCAGGAGTTTTAATATAATATTAGTAAAATAAGATAGAAAAATTATTAAAGGTAAGATAAAAATAATGGAAGTGGTGATAGTAAATTATTGAGTTTGGTTTGAAAATAGAAATTTTTATTTTTTAAAGAATAGACTAAAATAAAAATATATTTTTTTTATTTTTAAAAGACAGATGATAGTTAATTAAAATTTAATAATAATTTATAAATAGTACTTATAGTATGTATTTAATTAATTTACAATTAAAACTTTTAGTCTTCCATCATAATTAATACTCCCTTCGTCCGTGAATAGAAGTCTCGTTTTTCCATTTTAGTCTGTCCGCGAATAAGAGTCCCGGTTCACTTTTACCATAAATGGTAATAGTGTGAGGCCTTGGAAGATGGACTTCTGGCAGCAATGGGTTAAGGTCTTCCCTTAATGGGTTACTGCATATCCTAATTGAACTCCTTCACATGATGTCAGACCGGAGTATAAGGGCTGCCAAGGCAACGAAATCGCCTCCTTTTCTTTTGCTGCAATGAAATAATCAAGTCGTAACTCAAGCACTAGAAAAGTTAAGTGAAATAAATAAGTAATGGGCTTGTGTCTAAGGTGAGCATTTTAATTTATGAGTAAAGTGAAAATAAACTTTAAAACATAACATGGCCCAAAAACAATACCATTATGAATTTGGGCTGAGTAAGTGATATTGGAGCGGCCAAACCCTAGTTCCATAAGTAGTACTCCCAAACCCTAATTCGGCCTATCTCTCCCAGGTTATCTCTCTCCCTCTCTCGCTCCATCTTTTCTAGCGCTTGATTTTTGATAATCACAGAATCTTACATTGTTAGGTTGATTGAATTTTCAGGTTAGTGTTCGCGAGGTAGCAGATTGCTTCATACCGGAAATGGCTCCTAAAGGTTTGCACATCTTCGCGATTTTTATTTTTTTTCTAGCTTTTGTTTCTCTAGTTTGGCATACAGCTATGATTTTCTACTGATTTGAGTACATATTTGCAAGCATGTACAATATGATGTTGATTTGAATATAAACCATAATTAGGATTTTTCTTCCTTCTGACTGTAGATTTCTGATTTGTTTTTGTTCCGATGCTCACTGAAATTGTTTTCAAAATAGTATATGGAGTATTTTACAATGGGAAATCAAAATTGTTGCTATTGTTTTCTAAGATGTGAAGAAGTTGATAGGTTTACATTAAGTTTTTAAACAAGAGCTGTTTCTGCACTAACTGCAAGATATTGTTGAGATGTTGCGAATACTTTTTATGTGAATTTTTTTTGAAAACTGTTAATTATTCTCACTCACTCAGTTCAAATTTGAACCGTAGTTTTAATTGCTTTAATCATCCGGTCCTTGTATTCTTCTCAATTTTATAACTTGAGCAATTTCTGATTTACTATATTTTGTGATTGATATGAATTATGTGAAAAGTTTTCATACGTTTGAATTCCACATTTTTTGCAGCTGATACTTCTAAGAAGGGTGATGCCAAGGCCCAGGCAGTGAAGGCCGCTAAGGCAGTAAAGTCGCCGGGCACCTTCAAGAAGAAGGCCAAGAAGATCCGCACCAAAGTTACATTCTACCGACCCAAGACATTGACGAAGGAAAGAAATCCCAAGTACCCTAGGATTTCTGCGGCCCCTCGCAACAAGCTGGACCAATACCAGATTTTGAAGTACCCGCTTACTACTGAGTCGGCGATGAAGAAGATCGAAGACAACAACACCTTGGTGTTTATTGTTGATCTTCGTGCTGACAAGAAGAAGATCAAGGCTGCTGTCAAGCAGATGTATGATATCCAGACCAAGAAGGTTAACACCCTCATCAGGTATACCATTTCAACTTTATTTTGGCTACTAGCTGTAAATGATTACATCTTATTAGCAACATTCTCTGTTCTCTATGATGCATGCAGCCTGATCTGATTTGCAACTTTGGATGGACTTATATCTCGAATATTTGTTATTTGTTGGTTTGAAGTATTGTGGCTGCAAGTAGTTAGTGAATCATGTTTCTGCCAGTCTTAATGATTTGAATGATGGTGATAAAATATGACATGATTGAATTACATTTGAATGATGGTGATAAAATACCGTTTTCGCTGCAGTTGAATCTTACAAGCTTACTCTTTTCAGGCCGGACGGTACCAAGAAGGCGTACGTGAGGTTGACCCCAGACTATGATGCGTTGGATGTTGCGAACAAAATCGGGATAATCTAAGTTGGCAGTTTGTGTAATTTTTATGTTAGTGAGACTTATTTTTCCAGCTTCTATACTTATTTTTTGTTGATTGACTTTCTATATGTGGAAATTAGTCACTACCTCATCCAATCAAGTTCAATCCTTTTTTGGTACAAGTTCATGTTAAAAAGTTTAAAGTTTTTGCCGATGCTTCTTTTTTTGTGAAATAGCATTTGTGACAATTTACTGAACTAGCTCATTCATTTTTTTACTGAACCACCAAATCGCCTATGATTATGATATTTTTTGTATTTCCTCATAATGTCATTACTCAATTTTGTTTTGCATTTACAAAAACAAAAATAATTTCCTTTTCAAATATAAGACATTGATGTGTAATTTTAGGTCTATCAACACAAAATAATTTTGCACTCAAGTTCAATTAATTAACCCAAATATTACCACTTTACTGCAAATTTACAGCTTCGTGTGTAGTAATTTAAGGTGTCGATCCACAGGGAAGGCAAGTTTGTCTAACTCACAAACAATAAAAAACATTTAAGAAGAAGGTTTTTGAATGGAGAAAGATTTTAAAACAAAAGAGACAGAGTTTAAATTTCAAAATACACAAGAGAGACGAAAGTTACTCCAAACAATTGTAGACAACAAGACTTAAAAATTCGATTCTATTTCATAACATTCGGGATAAATAAGAACAAACTAAAGTGTAGGCACTAAACATGCTAAACACAATTGGTCAAAGAATAGCTAAACACATATTTCTAAAACCAAATTCCACAATTCTAAAAATCCTACGGAAGCGCGAGATTCAAAGAAACAGTTTCATAAAGTGCTCAACATCCATTATCAATCTGTCATCTAAACAAATCCAATTGATAATCTAAAACTACTTTGATCCATCTTATTTCAAGCTAAAGAGACATTAAAATAAGATTGCAAAACTATCACTAAAGATGCACCTAAAGAGATAGATTAATTCAAAGAGCAAGTAGAAAAAGCGAGTATGAAATAGAAACGAACATAGGATAAATCACAAAATTACATTGTCTAACACATGTTTGGAGCAACACAATATTCTTAGCCTAACATGATCAAACTAAGAACAAAGATAATGGAGATGGAAATCCTTGAAACCATGGAACTTGAAGATGATGATTTTGACTTTGGAGAATTCTTCCTTTTGCAACTTCACCAACCAAACACGTATCAATTCCACTCTAAATTCTCACCCCCTTCCTTTTCTCCAGATTCCTTCTCCCCCTTTCTCTCTCTTCGTCTACTTTTTTTATTCCCAGCCAACCGCCCAAGAAACTGCAGAGATGCAGTTAGAATTGCTCTACCCGGCCGGGTATATTTCGAAACTACAAATTCACCCGGCCGGGTGACATAAAATCACCCCTCTCTGGACTCTTCACGCCTTGAAGAAGCTACCCGGGCGGGTGTATTTGTTGGTATGAAACTCACCCGGGCGGGTGGAGCTTTGCTGCGCGAAGCACTTCCGCAGGTCGCCGGGTTCGTCGGGGCACCCAATCGGCGGAGAGCCGGCTCAGTTTGTGGTTGAGTCGTGAGGTTCGTTTCTGGAGAGGTGACTCAGCAGCTGCTGTTTGTTGTGTTAAAACACAGTGCACACCAATTGTTCGATGAAATGCCTCAACGAAAATTCTTCATTTGTCTTTTGCACAGCACACCAAATGTTCGATGGAATGTTTGAGTGAGCTCTAATAAGCTTTTTACAACCTAAAAATCGATGAAAACAATAATTTGATAAGTCATAATTACATAAAAATGTAAAGCACTAAGGGGAATAATATAGAAAATATGCTTCGCATCAGACATGCTATGTTCTTCAGCATTGAAAAGTCATCTTAAGAAATATAAGACATGCTATGTTTCTTGATTTTACGAGAACTGAAGTATAGATCGCCGTAAATTTGGAATGGTATTAACTTATTGGATACTAATATGTGATTGTTAAAAGTGTAAGATATTTTAAAAAATATTACTCCTATTTTCTCCATCCATGATTAGGAGTCTTGCATTGCTATTTCAGTTTGTTTGCAATTAAGTCTATATTCACTTTTATTATAGTCTCATCCGTTCACCATTAAATGTTTCATATTTGATCGGCATGAGTTTTAAGAAATTATTTGACTTTATGAAATAAATTGGGTAGAAAAGTTGGTGTAATGTGGAGCCTACTTTTATATATTGATTTTATAATAAAATATTAGTCGAATGAGTTAGTGGAATGTAGAATTTATTTACCAAATAAGTACTAATGTTAAAGGTGAAATGAAACATTTATTGGCGGACGGACGAAAAAGGAAACTTGGACATTTAACGGCAGACAGAACAAGTAATTGTAATTGTAAATAGGAATCATATTACAAAATTTTTTTGAGCCACTTTCGTTCATATTCCTTTAAACTCGTGTTAAATTCACCCGGTACTTTTAATTGAGTGTAATAAGTGATTGATCCATTAATGACAAACATTAGAAGCATTAGAAAATTAATAGTGATGTTCGCGAGGCTTTCGGAAGTCCCATTAGTTATGAATAGAGATAGAAACAAAACGTTTTTCCGAAGACAAATTCCAATGTCACCATCGACAAAAATAAATTAATGGAATGTTAATTCATAAGCCCACTCATCAATTATAATAAAAAGATTCTATACTTAGTTTTATCGATTTTGATCGTAGACAATCTTATAAAGAAATTGCGTATAACAATCTGTATCAATTCCACATTTGTCTAAATATAATTGTATTAAGTATTGGGTCAAATGTCATGTAAGCTCGATAAAATATTAGTATTATAAATTTATAGTAATATAAGATTACGCAAACTAAATTAATATAGTATAAGCTTAATTATGTGTGTAGATTACTTCGTCGGCGCGTTGAAGCTTCCATTTGAAAATGCAAATGTGAATGCCGTGTTGATTGTGATGTTAAGCAGCAAAAAAGTCAGCTCAAACAAAATACTAATCAATTGGCATCTCTTCAGATTTGGCGTCAACGACGACGATTTCAGTTTCATCATTCTCTTCCTCAAGGTAAAATCATGCGCAAACGTTTCTGTTCATATAAATCGGAAATAAAATTTGAACTGAAAAGATGAATTTGATCATGCAATTGTTGATTTTTGCAGTGTTTGTGATATAAGAAGACAGAGATGGGGGCGAAGATGTCGAATGCAAGTTTAGTCCGACGGAATTCACCCAACCGTGCCTCTTCTCCTCATGATACTGATACAGATGCTGAAACCACTCCTTTTTCTAGGAGATATGGTAGAATCGCTGACAATTACCGATCTATCGATCAGGTGCGTTTCATTTCGTCAAATTTGGATGCTATTTTTTTTCTGAAATTTGAGTTGGATTTGGATGATTGGACCTCGCCTGCAGTTTATTGTGTTTGATGATTTGATTGTTTGAAGGTTACGCAAGCGCTTGCTGAATCCGGTCTAGAATCCTCGAATCTGATCGTAGGCATTGACTTCACCAAAAGCAATGAATGGACGGGGAGAGATTCCTTCGACGGAAGGTGCCTTCATCACTTGAGCGACGGGATGAATCCGTACCAGCACGCCATCTCCATCATTGGAAGGACGCTCTCGCAGTTCGATGAGGATAATCTCATTCCGTGTTTTGGCTTTGGCGATGGTATGTTACCGTGCTAGCGTATTTCAATGTTAGCGATGGTGTGACAGTTGTTTATATTCGCAGTGAGTACTCATGATCGGGACGTGTTCAGCTTCTATGAGGACAGCAGGCCCTGTGATGGCTTCGAGGAGGCACTCTCTCGTTATAGAGAGATTGTTCCACATGTTCGGCTATCAGGTTCATCCACCTCTTCTTTGTCAAGTTTGTTAAAGTTTTACTTCATGTTTTCTCATGAAGAAGATGCTCTGTGACTGACTGTACAGGACCTACGTCGTTTGCCCCAATAATCGAGACTGCTATGGGGATAGTTGATCGAAATGGTGGCCAATATCATGTTCTTTTGATCATAGCTGATGGCCAAGTAATAATTATGCTTGCATCTTAATAAATTCAAATTTTCTTCTGGTTCGATGGAACTGATTTCGACTTTCTGTGGAAGGTCACAAGAAACGTAGACACGGAAGCTGGGCAGCTTAGTCCTCAGGAGCAAAAAACAGTAGATGCAATAGTGAGAGCAAGGTTGTACATTGTGCAAGTCTGGACTTAGTTTTTCAAAAGATGTTGAGGCTTTAGTTGACTCTTTACCTTTGATTTTTTGTTCATGTTGTGAAGCGAGTACCCGTTGTCCATTATCGTGGTTGGAGTTGGAGACGGGCCGTGGGATACCATGCACAAGTTTGATGACAATATCCCAGCCAGAGCCTTTGACAACATACAGGTTAGACCTTGCAAATCCAGCTCACTGAATCCATGCTCATGCTTGATCAGAAATTTACATTGGTTTCCAAATGCAGTTTGTCAATTTCACAGAAATCATGTCAAGAAATATCCCTCTACCGGAGAAGGAAACTGAGTTTGCCTTGGCTGCATTGATGGAAATCCCTTTACAATACAGAGCAACAATGGAACTCCAACTCTTGGGGTAATGCACTGTGAAGAATAGATACTATCATGTAAATGTTATTCATGTCGATTGCAATCAATTGATAGAAATGCTTCATCATATGAACAGTAGAAAAAACCAACATCTTAAAGGCCTACATTTTCTGTTGCAGCAACCAGAGAGGGCACAGCACAACTCTCCCGTTGCCACCTCCTTCGCGCAGCTTGAGGTCGAATAGTCATCTAACCTTAACTCGTTCAAGCAGCTATAGCGAAACCTTCTCAACTACCCATCCATCTCCTGTTTCCACTTCAAGCACTTTAAATGAAAGGGTGCATCCTCTCACTTTGTGCTGTTTGTTACACTTTTATACTATTTTTAGCATTAGGGTGAGTTTGCGTTTTGGTGATATTTTTTGACAATGATTCTCTAACCTTTTTCCACAGAGGTGCCCCGTCTGTTTCTACAGAAGACGAAATCTTGCACTTGGATGCGGACATCAGGTAAAGCACCAAACATAAAGATGTGAAAATTTGTAAGGTTGTCTCCTGCTAAACTCTGCGCATTCTGTGTTGTTTGTAGGTGTGCCATGACTGTGGCGAAGAGCTGAGCTGGTGTCCGATTTGTCGGACAGAGATAACAACCAGATTGAGGCTTTATGGTTAAACTCATAAAGCCAATGTTAGAACCAATGATAGCATGTGTGATTCAATAGTGATTTGAATGTGTATATTCAGCAATAGATACTGAATTATTCCTAATTTTACCTCAATTTAAAGAACATTTGCAGATGAGTAAACTATTAACTGTAAACACCATGTCTGTTAGTTTTTTCTTGTTTTTCGAGGAGAGCTGATTTCGTTTGCCATCGAGATGTTCGGTTTTGGAAGCTTTCTGAGCTATGTATTTAAGAATTAAGAGTCTGGTTAAGCTCCAGCTTCCAATTTGTGTGAAAAACTCAGTTGTATAGCAACATGAATCAAACTTCCTCTTCCATAATTTAGTTCAAAATACAAGGAAAATGAACTGTTGAAACTGAATGGTTCATGGTGAGGAAATGTTGATGAATGATTGAAGTTGTGATTTTTCAGTTTAAGGAATCTTGATATTCAAATGACATACTCAAGTTCAATGAATGTACATCTTCTTTCTTTGGAAGGTTCTGAAACTGAACATCCCAAAACAATTTATTACAATAGGTTAGGCAAGAAGACAACTTGGTTGACTCCACCTCAGTAGTGGTGGACTCATCAGTCAGAAAAAGCAGACAGTGGGTTCGATCAGTTCACACAAGCTTCAAATTTTCAATCCCATAGTTAAATTTCCTCAATAAAAAGGCCATCTCATATCTGCATTTGATGCTTCCATTCTAAACTAGAAATGTTGAGGAACAAGAGCTTGGCAATCGCCCTGACATGGATGCTGCTAGCTGCATTCCTTGTCGCTTGTTCGTGTGCAGCAGCTAGCACGAAACCTGCTGAACGCATCGTGCATCCACAAGGTATGTAACATCTCCATAAAACAGTTCTTCCTTCTGCAATATGTAGTTTGATTCCTAATTAATCTGCGTTTGAAGGGTGCCGATGCTGCTTGTTTGACTTCTCGAAGCCCCTCATCACCTGCGCCAGAGTCTGCTGCGGCGAAAGCTGCTGCTAACATCAAAACCAGAAATGCTACAAATGAAGAATGTGTTGCCATCATATGTATCTTGAAAGAATGTGATGCATTGTACTATAATTAAGAATACAGTATCAAATTGAATAAAAATCTTCAATAAATATAGTGCTATAATAGTACAGAAGCTCAATAGTCAATACTCTCACAACTCAACAATAACCATACTAACCCCAACCAATCTTCTAATCAATACATCTATAGTGATATTTATGTGCAGTATCTTATCTTTTTCTTTCGCTAACCGGGACATTACAGAAGAGGGAACCCTGAAAACCCCACTTCAAAACCTCCGAGTCACATGAAAATCACGAGAAGCGCCCAACAAGCAACTAGCAAGAATACACCCCATCTGCTGTCGGACCTAAAGCCTAGAGATTTCTCATCTGTGACACCAACAAGAAATCTGCAGTCGCCAATCGAAGGATCCAACATAGTGATCATCCCAAGCCCATCAAACTCACAGCTTCGAGGATTCTGCTTCTGCACCTGATAATAGCTGTTGAAAGCATACGATATATTCCCCTTCTCACCAATATCGTTGCAGGATCCCCCATAGCTGAGTGTCGTGCAATCTGCATAGTTACAAGCAAGCTTGAAGTGGCTTGCCACGGTGGAAAGATCCCGGTTAGGATTTGCAACACACCATCGGGAGGGAAGATACTTAACCTCTTTCGCGTTTTTCAAATATCCATTGCCAAGATTCAGTCGGTACTTGGCCTGTCCATCAAAGGAGAATATGCCCCAATGCCTCTCAAAGTTCCCGGGAAGGGTACTCTTGGCCCCCTCGTCGAGAAGACTGAAAAGATAGACGTCCATAGGCGGGACACCTGGCCTTAGAGGAGTTCCCTTATTCGACAATACATTCTTAACAAGTCCCTGGTTGAAAACCCTCGCTGCAGTGAGATTTGCCCCGGATGCACCATCTGTCGGCCAACCCACCTCTCCTATAACAATCGGCATCTGAGGATACCCTAGTTTGCTTAGGGCTGACACTAGTGTGTCGAAATTACCATCAAACGCATTGTAGTAGGTATTTGGTCCATCCACCACAGGATGCGTAGTGCCCTCGAAGAATGCATAATCTTGAGGAAAGTCAGAGTTCCCATACATGCTTAGGAAGGGATATATATTCACTATGAAAGGCGAACCATTAGAGTTGAGGAAAGAAACAATCTGCGTCATGATCTGTGTGAGCTCGGCTCGAAAGGCTCCTTGTGATGGCAGATTAGATACATAGGCATCAGCATTGCACGGGACGACCAACTTCACTGTGCCTGCAAGATTTGCTTTAGCCAGAGACTGCTGTAAATTCACCATAGTAGGCACCACATAAGATTGGAATTGACCAGAGTAACTAGTCAGGAACGGCTCGTTTCCAACTGCAACATACCTGCAACCACCCTCGAGATTCAGTAGTGTCCACAAAGATTATAGAGGTAAAGCATCAATCTTGTTAAGTTCTAAACCCCAAATCAAGTAACAGAGTACATAAAATTTATACAGTGCCACCAAATAATTCTACTTTCATCATTTGTAGCCAAATTTAGCTGCAAATGTGATATGACAAACAGCTCACAATTTGATAAACCAATCCATGCTTGAAACAAAACTACAAACACACTTGTAAAGAAGCATATTACAGCAACAAGAAACCATTATTTAAGAGTAAACTAGTCTTAGACAACATAAAATCTTTTGTGCGTTAGATAATTAAACAGAATCTTCTACCAAAAGCAGCAGCAGAGAAAGAAAGAAAGAAAGAAAGAAAGATGCAGTTTCCAATTAGGCTCCCACAAGAATCAGATAACACAATCCAATAATTTATAGTAATAGTAAGCAAATCAACATTACACAACCTAACCAAACATATTCACACTGAAAATGAAAAGAAAGCATTTTTTTTAAAAAAGGCCAAACAAAATAGTATCTTTACAAGTTAAGATACAAAACCTCAATTGGAGAAACCATCAAATGCAACACAATCACATAAACTAACAACTATCAAAGTGTGTGTGTGTGTGAGAGAGAGAGAGAAGGAGAGAGTACTTGATATCAACACCGCCTTTGACAACATATTTGGAGACATTTTGAGCAACCCACAAATCACAAGCAGAGGGAGAGGAGCTGAGGAGAGCCAGCATTTCGTTAGGGATCCCAACCATGACTTGGATCCCAGAGCCCATCAACGCCTTGAGGGAGTCTGGGTCGGCATCAAAGAGCTTCACTTTTTCAATCTTGTTGTCCTTCAAAAGATCCACCACATTCTTAGGCGAGAGGCGGTGGAGAGAAATCGTGCCCCAGTTCACCCCTATCGCCGATTCAGCCACCTCCGCCGCCGCTGACAAGCTCACCACAAGCACTAGGATTTTGCTATAAAAATGGAGTCTTTCCATTTTCACAAAATCTGGGTTACTTCACTTCACATTAAGGCAGTGGTTGGCCTCCTGAGAAGAACAGAACTGAGCAGAAGTGTATAAAGTTTGAAACTTTAAATCATACAAGCGTCAATTTCAAGATTAATTAGGGAGTTGGATTTTTTTTACCTTTTAGTAATATAGTAGTACTATTTTTTTTTTTTTTTTTAAGAACTCCTAATTTTTAATCTAACTAACACTATGTGAGAACCAAATGCAATTATGCACCTCACCAAAAATATAGAGTAATTATATTCATCACTAATTATCTGGCTTATGTTTCACTCTATAATGAGATACTACTATTATATTTTTTATATTTCATAAATTAATATTTTTGGATTAGTGGCAGAAGTGTAATGAGAAGTACTATGTTAGCAAAAATTATCTTTATAGAGTTTATGGAAAGTTCTTTATAAGCAATTTAAATTTTGTTAGAGTTGTCATAAAATAATTAAGTCAAGAAGATCATGCCAAGATTAAAATATTGATTTTTATAATAACTGTGTGATTGTATATTTGTATGCCAAAAAGGGGTGAATTGTGTTCAAATTACACAATTAATTTTTTTTAATTAAAATTTAATATTTTATATTGTTATTTAAACAGGTAAATTTCAAAATCTTATGGCCCATATTAGTTTCTTTTAGTATTATTTAAAACCTTACTTACATATTCAAGATTAGTTTTTTTTACCCTATTGTTACAAACTTACAATTCAAGAAGAGTTATCAAGAAAATGATTTTTGAGTTTATAATGACGAAAGTACCCCCATATCGGCCAACTGTTTCTCTACTTTTAGCCGATAAAGATGTCGGCTTAATTTTAATAATATTATCGCTTTGTTTATCATTTTATAAGATTATCGCTTTGTTTATTATTCTATTAGAAGAATTATTGATGTAGATTGCAGTGATTTAGGGAGTGACATGTTACAACAATCTTTTCCACCTCCACGTCTCTTCTTTTTGTCCTATTCTATTTATGCAAATTAAGGCATGTTACATTTTTAGTATTTTATGTTAAGGAGTGTAATTAAAAGCTGAAAAGCAACAAATAAAAATTGGATAAACAAAGTGATTAGTGCGTAGTTCGCTGCTATTGCTATACATGAATTATTATTGAAGTGGAGCCTACATTGAGTCGTTTCTTTAATGTGATTAAAAATGTACTTAGTATTTAATAACAATCGAGACTTTTTTCCATAAAGGTAATAATAAGATGTAATAGAAAATTTTCTTAAATAATAACAATTGACGATTTCGTTCGAATGGAAATCTTTCAGATACTGTAATAGCAAAAAGTTTGACGCAACAAAATTAATCTTAGAATTGCGTTTAACAAATTTCAAGGATCATGGATCTAATAAATTTAAACAACTTTTAAAAGTTTAGAAACGAATATACCCCTTTTTCTCGATCGACAAATGTAAAGGTAAGGGAATAGTCGAATTAATGTCCGGTTATAATTACATATTGGGGAAATTAGTACTTACACATCATTTTACCAAAAAAGGAAATATTAATATAGTATACTACTCCATTCGTTCACGATTAAGTGACATAAATTAATTTGACTAGATTTTCAAAAATATACTACTCCTAATAAAAAGTGATTTAAAAAAACTAATGAAATATGAAACCTACTTGTCTATATTAATTTACAATAAAAAAATATGAGTGAAATAAGTTAATAGAATGTTAGCTTTATTAGCAAAGTAACATAAATTAACTTGACTCGATTTTCAAAAATATACTACTAATAAAAAGTGACTTAGAAAAACTAATGAAATATGAAACCTACTTGTCTATATTAATTTAGAATAAAAAAATATGAGTGAAATAAGTTAATAGAATGATAGCTTTATTAGCACAAATACTGTAAAAAGTAAATAAGACACTTAATTATAGAGGAACGAAAAAGGAAACTTGAAACATTTAATCATGGACAGAGGGGGTACTATTTTTATGAAGAGAGGGTTCGATCTGGTATCTAGGATTAGTAATCAGAGAATTACATGGCTCAATATTGCACAAAAATAGACCACACAAGAAGCTTTTTTACTCAAAATCTCAAGGGAAGACTGAAGGACACTAAATCACAACACCAAGAAGGAAACCTCACAAGAAATATTCTAGAACTCACAACCTCTCACATATCGGACTGGATCTCCTCTGACTTTGCAAACCTGAACTTAAAGGTATAGGTGTCGACACTCTCAAGAAAACCTAGAAGGTAATCTTCGCTAGGAGATCCCAATATCAACTTAGACAAAAAATTGAATGAGCCACTTGAAAACAAAGAAAGAAAAAAGAGACTCACCTAAAGAAACACACAATTAGAGAGAAAGAGCGTGAATCGAATAATCAAGGATATCCAGGATAGGGGTGATTAATCACACCATCTCAATCAGACAGTCGAGAGGTGCGATCCGCGTGCTGGTCAATTGGACCAACTATTTGATTGGGCTCGTTAACTACAAACAAAAAATAGCGTGCTAGAATTTCAATTACTTCACATACATGCACAATACCTTAACTTGGCTTCATCAAAATAGAAGGATATGATCACAAAAACACATTTAACATAAGCCTACATTTTAAGTTTAACGAAATTTCACAAATAAACGCGTACAGCATATTGATATTCTATTCCCTAATCATATTCCACCATCTCATCTATAATCTCTTTCTCTTTTTAATCGCTTTTCACTTTCACCTTCAAATCTCCATTTTTGATTTCAAAGCACAAAGCCACATTTCTACGTTTCTTTCTTTTCTACCTTTTTCATGTCACCACCTCACCAACACTCTATTTTGTCTTATTGTCTTATTAACAATAGCAAGTCACAACAATCAAATACTAACCCTTCTTATTAATCTAAAAATGTAACAACAACAACATAGTAACATCTCATAACACTACTACTATATTGTACTAATACAATTTCACCTCTTCTCAAAATCAGGCTGATTCGTGAGTGATCGAACCCACGCCCACTTGTGGTCCCTCGTGTCCACCCGATTCTTCGCCCTCGCGACGTCCTCCACCGGAATGTACGCATAGTTCCCGTTAATCGGCCCCGACACGAACCCCGTGTACCCGGCCATCGCCCCGTGGATGGCCGAGTGCGCCACCAACGTGCAATACAAATTATCCGTCGCATTGGCCGGCACGGCCCGGACCATATAAGTCGGATCGATATACTTCACCGTAAATAGCTCCGTCCCGTGATCCCGGGCCCACCACTTCTTCAGCTCCGACTTCAGCCACCCTCCCACATCCAAGAACACCGGATTTCCCGACTCATCCTTCTCCTCCACGTGCGCCTCGTCGCTCCTCGGTATCACGTCCTGCCCGGCCCCCTCGGCCACGACGACAACCGCGTGCCCGTTCTCCTTGAGGCGGGCGCCGAGGAACTCGAGCAGCCCGCCTCTGCCTTCAAGGTAGAAGTCAGTCTCCGGGATGAGGCAGCAGTCGACGTCGCGGCTGCTGAGGGTCGCGTGGAGGGCGATGTGGCCGGTGCTCCGCCCCATCAGCTTCACCAGCCCTACGCCGTTCACCGCGCTCTCGGCCTCCGTGTGGGCCGCGCTGATCGCTTGCTGAGCCATCTCCACCGCGGTTTGGAACCCGAAGGATCGGTCTATTATACCAACGTCGTTGTCCACCGTCTTGGGGATTCCGGCCACTGCGATGTTCAGTTTCCGGCGCTGTATCTCGTTGAATATCTCAACCATGCCGCGCATCGTGCCGTCGCCACCGATGATGTACACCTGACAAAATGCATATAGTACAACATATTTATATAACTTCGATCACAAAAATTAAAAATTGTTCGCCATTTCATATACACATAAGAAAAAATTATTCTATACCTAAAAAATCATAATTTTGACAAATTTATTGTTAATCCCGCAAATCAACAAAAATGTTCGATTATATTAGTACTATAACTTTGACATTTTTTCTGAAATTTCCCAAAAATCTCAAATCCTGGGAAATTACGCATAATTAATTTGGCCGACAGAAATCATTATTTGTACAAAAATGTTCGATTTGTCACATTGTTATATATTTTAAATTACGCCATGTCAATAAATTTAAATGCACAACATGGAATTAGAGTTTTCGACATGAAACCATATAGTACTAATTGATAATTTTGCAAATAATGGAATTGACGAGAAATCGACCAATCTCGTTAATCAAAAACGTTGGTTGAAGCCAAAAAAATGTGATATATTAATTGATCATTTTTTGAAATTATAGGATTGACCAGAAATGGACCAAATTTGATAATCGAAACCTGATTGAAGGCACGATCCTGAATAGCATCGACGATACGAGCAAGGTCGAAGCCGCCTCTAGAAGTTTCTAGAACGGTGCCGCCCTTGCGGTGCCAGTCGTGGACCATCTTCGGGTTCAAGGCGACCGGGTGGCGGGAATAAAACCCGCGGTATCCGGCCTCGACCCCGAAGATGTGGCGCGCGCCGTAGAGGTCCCAGAGCCCCACGACGAGCTCCCTGATCACGGTGTTCATGCCGGGGCAGAGGCCGCCGCACGTGACGATGGCCGCGCGCACGTGCCCGGGCTCGAAGTAGACCGCCTTTCTCGGCCCGGCCCGGTGGTAGGCCAGGCGGGGCCCGGGGGGATCGGAGGGGCCGTGGAGGATGTGGCGGAGGACGACGTCGTTTGGGGCGATGTAGAATTCGGAGGAGGGGTGGAAGAAGGGGTTGGAGTCGAGGGGGTTTGGGTGGCTGCGGAGGGAGGGGAGGGCGT